>NC_062523.1:23733777-23931277 GCF_022655615.1 Tachysurus fulvidraco | reverse complement strand
TGCGTTTAATCTCGGAAACTGATCAAGGTTAAGCGCAAATTGCATGCAGATTCTACAAGGGGAATCTGTTAGAAACTATTGGCAGCCTATGACCTTCTTTCAAAGGTACACACAGTGCTTCAAACCAGAAAGATGTGAGAAATGTGCGAGAATACATACTCAAGGCCAACTCAGGCTAACTGACAATCTGTGGTGTGGCTGATCTTCACTTTTATTTGTGATTGACTTATTTCTTATTTTGCCATATATATATATATATATATATATATATATATATATATATATATATATATATATATATATATATATAGAGAAAGAGAGAGAGAGAGAGAGAGAGAGGGGGGGGGTGTTTGTGAATATTTATTTTGTATTTTTATAAAAGCTTTATAATTTTACATTTATAATCATTTATATATTTTAAAACACCTTGTATATGTATACATTTAATTTATACAAGTCACGGTGGCTTAGTGGTTAGCACGTTTGCCTCACACCTCCAGGGTTGTGGTTCGATTCCCGACCTCCGCCTTGTGTGTGTGGAGTTTGCATGTTCTCCCCGTGCCTCGGGGGTTTCCTCCGTGTACTCCGGTTTCCTCCCCCGGTCCAAAGACATGCATGGTAGGTTGATTGGCATCTCTGGGAAATTGTCTGTAGTGTGTGAGTGAATGAGAGTGTGTGTGCCCTGTGATGGGTTGGCACTCCATCCAGGGTGTATCCTGCCTTGATGCCCGATGACTTCTGCGATAGGCACAGGCTCCCCGTGACCTGAGGTAGTTCGGATAAGCGGTAGAAAATGAATGAATGAAAACCTTATGCACACATATGTATGTGTGTTTATATATATATATAACACTCATGTATATTTACTCTGTGTTGATATTTCTATATTATATTTCTATATAGACATCTAGTATGTAAACATATTTGTATATATACAGTATATATTTCAGTTATTGTTTTTTTTTCTTGTCGCAGCAATGTAGGGCTGAGAGAAACGCAATTTCAATCCTCTGTACTGTATGTCCTGTGTATGTATATCAGAACTGACAATAAAGCTGACTCAGGCTCTCTCTCTCTCTCTGACGCTGATATCTTAAATTCCTTGTAGTTGAATAGTGGTTTTACAAGGTATTGATTCAGGACCTGCATACTTTCTCTCTCTCTCTCTCTCTCTCTCTCTCTCTCTCTCTCTCTCTCTCTCTCTCTCTCTCTCTCTCTCTCTCTCTCTCTCTCTCTCACATTTTCTACCGCTTATCCAAACTTCTCGGGTCACAGGGAGCCTGTGCCTATCTCAGGCACCATCGGGCATCAAGGCAGGATACACCCTGGACGGAGTGCCAACCCAGCGCACACATACACACTCACACTCACCCCCTGTATAGTCCCCTTTTTAGTTTATTTTAATCAAACTCTGTGTAACAATAGAATATTTTGCCATTTGAGTGTTCCATTTTAACTCCAAGCTTTTTCAATGCACCTGTTCAAAATGGGTGAAGACTTACGTACTGAATGTTCGACCCGATACTGATACGCAAACAACCAGATGTAAACTGGACCAATCACAGAGGGTGGCTTAAGACCTGAGTTTGAAAGCTTTTACACACCGAAAGCAGGTTAAAAGAAATCGTTTTGCATAAAGCTGAAAAGCGTTTTCGTTTGTAGTACGCCGTGAGCTTCAGAACCTTTGTTAGCCTAGCCGTAATGTTTTGTGTTAGTGCTGTGTGCAATCTCTTTCTGTTCTGTGAACCCGATTGCACCTGATTTCACCATTTTGTACCTGGTCTTTGTAGATAAGCCCATTCGCCCTTTATCACTCAATTTCCAAGAAAGCCACTACAGGTTACAAGACTCCTGCTCACTGCAGGTATTTATTTATGATGGGAACAGAAGAAACATCTGATAGTATGTTTGTGAGGATGAGGTAGCGATTGAGTGTTACACAAGTGTTATGAGTGTGTTACAAATTGAGTGAATTCGCCCTCTGTGTTTAAGGTGAATCCTGGGTAAAAAAGGACAAAACACAGAGATATACAGCACACATATCCAGATCCAACACTTTAGAGTGATGACTTGAACATGGCTTATGAATGCTGGTCAGTGCAAGGTCAGGCTTTGCTGAAACTAAAGCAGAGCCGTCCAAAAAAAAGGCAGAAATTCAAAGAACTCTTTTCATTTTTACTATTTCTTTTCAATGCCGCCATTTATTAATGTGCCTTTTTTTTATTGTACTTTTCTTTTTCTGCCACTTGTGTGTATTTATGTTTGCCTATACGCGGATGGCTCGATAGGGACATGCAGCACTAAATAATTAATCAGCATCAATACAGCGCTGCATTGAGGGACAGACCCAGGGGTCCCTTGTTAACCAGATCAGTGATGTGTAAAGAGTGTCAAAGGGGCTTACACACACACACACACACACACACACACACACACACACACACACACACACACACACACACACACACACACACACACACACACACACACTTACTCTATCAGTTTTACACAAATTATCTTTGAAGGCCATCTCACATTATTAAAATAAAAAAAAGAAATTACATACATATATTTATTATGTGTATCTTTTATGTATATCTTATTTACATTATTTTATATTATAGCTTAATGTCCTTAAAATAAGAACAAATGTCAGGGCAGGGCAAAACTTCTCCTGGATCCAAAACCACCTGTAAAAAGAAACCCTTAATTATAAGAAAATAAATAAATAAATAAATAAATAATTAAAAAATAAAAAAAATAAAAAAAGGGTATATAAAATGCATTCGCTGTAATACAGTGTAACATAAATAGATCAGCATGTTCTATTCTAGATCAGAACTAATAGGTGTCTTCGAAAGTCCCAATATACTGTATAGCCTGATGAATATTTCTAAAATATTAAAAGTACACTGTAAGTACTGTAATATCGTTTCAGATGATCTTTTACATAAAATTCATTGAATTTTTGCCGTAGAGCTCATTTGGCGGATGCAGGATACAGCTGAGCAGAAGGTTATGAGGCTTGCTCAAGGACCAGCTATAGCTTGGCAGTCCTGGGATTTGAATCCACTACCTTCTGATCTGTAACTCAAGGCCGTCCCTACTGAGCCGCAATAACTAGCATCCACTGATTCCTATTTTTACCAGCGTATAAATTGAAAATTGAGTGGACACCAGGAGGAGGTCTTTTTGTTCTTTTTGTATGTACCATTCTCATTCCTGCCTGAAGACTAGATATCACATTATGCTTTGTGATTTCTGCTTTTCATTATAAATCTGTGCAATTTAGTTGTTAGCGTCTCTCTACATATTGCGTAGTTTAACTCTGGATATAGACCTTTGTATAAAGCTAAACGTGCGATTTTCTACAATTTTGCTAATGCTAGAAGATCCTCTAGGGATTGTCTGATAGTGCTTTTCCTCCTACTACTTGTCTGGAACTATTTCATGCTCAAAAGCATCAAACATGTTCAAGAGCTACAAAATTCCAGAGGGTGCCAGGAGCTTGGGAGTGTGTGGGGGGGGGGGGGGGGGTCAATGTGTCACTGTGACAATCAAATTGTTAACATAACCACTATAAAGGAAAAAAAAATGACAGTGTCATATGATGGTCAGTTTCAATTCATATACTTCTGCACAAGTGGTTAAGGCTCGGGGATCTTGATCGGGGTTCAAGCCCCAGCACTGCCATGCTGCCACTGTTGGGCCCTTGGGTAAGGCCCTTAACCCTCTCTACTCAAGAGGTGCTTTATCATGGCTGACTCTGTGCTCTGACGCCAACCTTAAAAGTTAGGATATGTGAAGAAAGAATTTCACTGTGCTGTAATGTATGTGACAAAACAGAGGCTTCAATTCTATTCTATTCTATTCTATTCTATTCTATTTTATGCAGTAGAAGTACATCCACATTTTATATAGTCACATACTACGATTTGGAACACACTAATTCTTATCTCTGATACTATTTAGGACAGCGTAGGAGGCAGGGAATTGAGATGCAGCTTCAGTGAACGGCGTGTGAATTGGGGATTGTGACAAACCGAGGGCTTAAGATGAACTTAATAGGACAAAGCCAGCAGACACGGTGGAATTGGCAATTAAATGTTTCTGGAACACTTTGATCCCAAAAACAAAAAGCACTTGCTTTCAACTGAACACTGAATAGTCCATTATTTCAATGAATATTTAATAAATATAAACGGCTTATTTATTGTAGCCTTAAGAAGGTTTTATTTTGAAATGCAGCCTATACTGTTAACACTAGCAAACCACACACACACACACACACACACACACACACACACACACACACACACACACACACACACACACACACACAGAACTTTTGCACAGTTAAAAATATACCATACAATTAAAGAATAATAGTATCTACTTTCTAATTTATAACTATCTGGTTGTGTGTGTAGAGATACTAAGGGTTGCATAACTAATCATTTTTACTAGAAATTCAAAAAAGTAGTTAACTAGTTATTCTTTGTGTAAATGCAGAGCGGAAACTGACTCGGACCAACTCTTGTCTCTAATCATTTTTTACTCAGAAGCCAATTTGTGCCAATTATGTTCAGCGTATAATTTTTGTGTCATGTCAAACTCCACAGTAGTGCTTAATGGACCATATGAAAGTAGACATTTAAGAATTTTGTAGTTATTTTTTGTAAGTATTTCTGTTTTTAGTTAGATTACTAGGGTCAATATATTCACACACACACACACACACACACACACACACACACACACACACACACACACACACACACACACACACACACACATATATATATATATATATATATATATATATATATATATATATATATATATATATATATATATATATATATATACACACACACACACACACACACATACATATATATATATATGTATGTGTGTGTGTGTGTGTGTGTGTATATATATATATATATATATATATATATATATATATATATATATATATATATATATATATATATATATATAAAATCAAAATTTCCACATAAATGTCTATAACTTCAAAGTAAATGGTGATATCAACTCCATTTCTGACCCAAGTGTTGGCTCATGAGCATCAAATATTTCAAGGTGTTATCTTCAGTAAGTAAAACGTCTCACGTTGAAAGCCAACAGAGTACTGACTCATTTTTTAATCAGATTTATTTTTTTAATTATAAAATATAATTGTGGGGAGCACGGTGGCTTAGTGGTTAGCACGTTTGACTCACACCTCCAGGGTTTGGGGTTCCCGCCTCCTCCTTGTGTGTGTGTGGAGTTTGCATGTTCTCCCCGTGCCTCGGGGGTTTCCTCCGGGTACTCCGTTTTCCTCCCCCGGTCCAAAGACATGCATGGTAGGTTGATTGGCATCTCTGGAAAATTGTCTGTAGTGTGTGAGTGTGTGAGTGAATTAGAGTGTGTGTGCCCTGTGATGGGTTGGCACTTCATCCAGGGTGTATCCTGCCTTGATGCCCGTTGACGGCTCCCAGTGACCCGAGGTAATTCGGAGAAGCGGTAGAAAATGAGTGAGAGTGAGTGAGAGAGAATTATAATTGATGTGTTTTATACTGATTAAAATGTCCAACTGAACGATTTCCATCCCAGTTAAACAAAAAAATATACTAGCAAGTATACGCTTACTGAAGGTTGGCCTGTTACAGCTGGATTACAGACGTACTCGTGTTCGTGTGTGTACATATTTTGACACTTTAAAGCCAAACTTTTTAGTAGATGCTAACTCAACAAAATTCTATGTGGGTCCATTATTTAATAAAAAAAAGTGGACAGATCGGTACATATTAGAGACCTGATATCCTGTTAAATCTGACAAGATTTATGTATACAAACTAAACCTGAACACGTCTCTTATTTATATGTTACGGTGTAAGCAACTTCAGTAACTTTAAATCTGCAAGACAATCCTTTTCAGTTTTATTTGTATAACACTTTTAACATTGGAGAGGAAACCGAGCATTTTAACAAAGCTTGAGATGAACCAGACTCCAAAAGGAAGATTCGATTCAAATTCATTTCAATTCAATTTTATATATATATAGCGCTTTTAACAGTAGACATTGTCTCAAAGCTTTACAGAACATAAATATAGTACAAAAAGTTCAATATTAAAATTAATATTAATGATTAAGGTATTTATCCCTAATAAACAAGACTGAGGTGACTGAGGAGACTGTGGTGAGGAAAAACTCCTTTAGATGGAAGAGCAAGAAACCTTGAGAGGAACCAGACTCAAAAGAGAACCCCATCCTCATATGTTTGACACTGGAGGGTGTGATTATAAACTGTTATGAACAACAAAGAGTGTTATTATGAATAATATCCTTTCTACAATCAGATACAGTCTGACAATTGTGTATTGATTAGGAGGTTGTTGTCCTCAAACACCACATGTCGTTGGTATCTTCTCAATGAATGTCCGAATCCTCATGAAGTAGAATCCACCTGGAGCATCTCTAGATGCCTCAGGATCCTCACAGGGTTGGTCTCTTCTCGTTGAAGGTCCGAAATCTTTATGAAGCAGAACACATCTTTAGGTGCCTCAGGATGGGTAGAAAAAGAGAAAAAGAGTGTGATTCTAAATAATTTTCCTTCTACAACTGTGTATTATATGAACAATTGTGTAACCAGAAAAATTATTCTTGGGGTCTGTCTTAATATGACCCAAACCCTGTAGTGCAACAAAGCATCAGAAAGAAACTTTACCGCCTTTTTGGCAACCCTTTTTTTGAGAAACAGAATGGATGAGTGTAATAAATATGCTACTAGAGCTGCACCGGGACTGGGATGTCACGACAGGACACGCTGGTGGTCTCATGATATGTCTGGTGAAAAATGGGATTTAATCCTTTTTTCGTTTGTTCATCTTTAGTAACTGCTTTATCTCAGTCAAGGTCAGGGTCATGAATTAACCCTCACAGCGTGCGGTTTGGTTCCCAGCAAGCCGAGCGCCGCTTTCATGTCTTTGGTGTTGTCGTTGTTTCTGATGTATTCAGTCAGGGGTCTATTTTACATGTGTCTTAATTTTAATCTCTTATATTATTTATATGTATCTGGTTTTATTTTCTTGCTCATGTTTGTCTTCTACTGTCTTGTATTTCACCACACCTGTATGTTTTCTTAGTATTCTTTGCCCTTGTTAAAACTAAAGAGATGCATCCTAAATAACATACAAGCGCATCATCCTGGTACTTACAGTAAATGCACTTCTTCTTCTTGGACTTTAACTGTGAACACGCAACTGTCAGAGAACGCGTGCCTCCAGCAGGGACAAATCAAGACTCATATTCAGGGATAGTTAAGACAGGGCTTTATTAAAAAACAACAAGACCGACACATACAGGAAACACTAGAAATAAACTAAACAGGTTAATACAAATCAAGATACAGAAACTATGAACATAAAACAAATAACAATAACACAGTAACATGAGACACCCGACTACATCAAGGACAAGCAACACAACAGGTATAATTAGGGGAGGTGACTAATGAAACATGGGGAATTGGTGTGCATAGGTGGGGGGATGGGACAGGGGGTGTATGGGTGGGTCTATGGATCGGGGGGGCAAACACATATGAACACAAATCATAAACAACAACACATAGCACAGAATATAAACAAAAACTCCCCAAGTGTTCCGACAGGGAATCGTCCAAGCCAGCCACGCCAGTTATTTATTGTGTGTGTGTGTGTGTGTGTGTGTGTGTGTGTGTGTGTGTGTGTGTGTGTGTGTGTGTGTGTGTGCTTGTGTGTTTTTAAAGTTTAGTCAGCTCAAAGTTGCTAGATGAGCTAAAAGTGGCAAAGAATGATGAGTTTTTACAGCACAGGCTAATCAAGCGCTAACCTTAACTAGGATGTGAGCCTGATAAATTCATGCATGAATAATAACCTTAAGTATACATTAATACATGTATGTTAGATAATGTATAAATTAAATCAGAGGGCAAAACTACGTCAAGCAGGATCTAAAGACTAAAACACCAGAAAATAATCTTACAGAAGTCTGGTTTTACATGTTCATAGATAATAGCAATGATTAATGATTAAATGTTACTGTATTCATTTGACTCTGGTGGGTAAAGCAGCAGAGCCTCGGGCCTGAGACACCCATAGAACATACCAGTACTGCAGTGAGACTGGGAGAGAAATGGATGGGGAATGACACAAAAAGGGTTGAAATGAGATGATTGGTGTTTTTTAGTAGGAGGATCGGTGTAAATTATGAAAGTATTCCAGTGCCCTCGTCAAATTATTATCATGTGGCAGCTCAGTGGTGACGGTATTGGACTTCTGATCAGAACGCCGTAAGCTTGAGTCACAGGGCCACCAATCTGCTGATACTGCTGGGCCCCTGAATAAGGCCCTTAGGGCTCAATTAAATAAGGGTGACTGACAAATGCCATAAATGTAGGGTTAACTCTGTTGACTAATCACCAAATCAGTTGGTGATGAGTTCATGTCTTAACTCATCATTAGCTCATATTTAAGTAAGAATTCGTATTAAGTATTAATCCATTAGTTTATGATCGTTCATCTACGTGCTAAAGTGTTAACACATTAATTACTTCATATTCATATTTCTATTTATTTATTGATTTATCTATATTTTTTGATTTAATCTATTGATTTACTGTGAGTGAACAAATGTGAATAGCAAATACACTGTAAAAAAAATTCATAAATCAAAAATCAAGTTGGAATTTAACCACTAAATCTAACTTATAACCAGAGTAGTGATATGACAATGATAATGTTCCTTAAAAAAAAAAAAAAAAGTAAATCCATTCCCTAGCAAAGACATTACCTAGCACAGTCTTAGACAATATGCAGCTGACTGCAGAAATGGCTTCTAGTGAAATATTTCCAAATAAAATATGCTCTTATAGCCATAAATAAGAAAGAAATAAGAACTAGAGAAACAAAGCCCATCATGGCTGGTATATGCTTCTGCTCTGTAGTTGATTATGAAATGGCTTTCCTCTCAACTGAGTAAAAATGCAGGCTTGTACTTTAAAAGCTTCACTGATTGCACCAGTGATGTTATGCATCATCGCTTTTTTGTGCTTCACCCTGTATTATTTGAGGTGGAAAAAAAATGTTAATAATTTTGAGCAC
The DNA here is from genome assembly GCF_022655615.1 of Tachysurus fulvidraco. Classification (NCBI taxonomy): domain Eukaryota; kingdom Metazoa; phylum Chordata; class Actinopteri; order Siluriformes; family Bagridae; genus Tachysurus; species Tachysurus fulvidraco. The sequence goes on along the minus strand of NC_062523.1, from coordinate 23,922,129 downwards.
TAGAGCTCAAAGACCAACTTTAAAATGAACCCAGATACATTAGCAGTGATTTGGTTATAATGCATTTTTTTTTTTTTGTTTTGCACCTCTGCAGCCTAGAGCTTTAATAAGATTTAAAAGGAAAACACGTTGGTTTCCTTTACCTCCGTTAGTTAAAGTACCAGTTAGATACTGTAAGAACTGTGAGATGTGGTGTTGGGTTCCAGTCCACCCTGAGCCGTGTGCTGTTGTGTTTGCTCATGATGAGCTCGCTAATTAGCTAATGACTTGAACCAGGCGTTTTAGTAGAAGGAGTAACACTAAAAAGTGATGTATAGAAGCGGTATATAAACTTCAGTCTGTAAATCTCTCTCTCTCTCTCTCTCTCTCTCTCTCTCTCTCTCTCTCTCTCTCTCTCTCTCTCTCACACACACACACACACACACACACACACACACACACACACACACACACACGGGTTACATTGTTATATTGTTATATTGCTGCCGCAGAAAATTTCCTTGGCAAGGCCGAACTGGAACTGGAGTTTCTAGAATAAATGAAACGCACTTCACTAAAAGATTCTCATGCCAGCTTCCTCTCTTTCCCTTCTACGGGGAACAGATGATATATAACAAGACGATTATAATGCTGTATATCATCACTATAGAAAACATGGATTGTAATATACTGTATAGTTTTGCTAACTAAAGACGGCACAACGGTGCAATGGGGAGTGTGAATGTTGCTGTGGATATATGTGTTTGTGTGTGTGTGTGTGTGTGTGTGTGTGTGTGTGAGAGAGAGAGAGAGAGAGAGAGAGAGAGAGAGAGAGAGAGAGAGAGAGAGAGAGAGAGAGTGAGACAGACCAGGATGAAGTATAGTTACAGATAATGAGTGAATGACTTTTTGCTGACATCATTTACTGAGGAGGGTAATGTTACAACAGGTAATGTTGGAACACCCGGCATCTTATAATATGCTCTAAAAAGTGTTAATAAAAATGAAATCATGATGCAATATGACAACAATTTTTTACATTCTGTTGTTTTTATATTGCAGTTCTGTATGAATAGCCTATATACAGCCTGTGTATACTGTACTCTATACTGTATATACTGTATTGGGTTTTATCTCTCACTCTCTATCTGCCCTGCATAATCTCTCTCTCTCTCTCTCTCTCTCTCTCTCTCTCTCTCTCTCTCTCTCTCTCTCTCTCTCTCTCTCTCTCTCTCTCTCTCTCTCTCTCTCTCTCTCTCTCTCTCTCTCTCTCTCTCTCTCTTCATCTCTCATCCCCATGCACTGTCATACAGATTCTCAATATGGATGATATTTTTGCTTCATGGTCTCTACCTTAAGATTCAGCCTGTTATTTTGTACAGTGTGTGTGTGTATGTGTGTGTGTGTGTGTGTGTGTGTGTGTGTGTGTGTGAGAGAGAGAGAGAGAGAGAGAGAGAGAGAGAGAGAGAGAGAGAGAGAGAGAGAGAGAGAGAAATAGAGGTAGAAAGAGAGTTCATTATGCAGCAGTTTTCTTCTGGAGGAATCGTTCTATCTACAGTATGGTAGATATGTTGACTGTCAGGCTCGGGGCTTGTGGAGACTTTAAACTGGATCAAATCATAAAATCACAACATCAATCAGCCGCAGCTGTGCTTGCCAACATGTTTTTTTGTGAGTGTGTGAGTGTGTGTGGGTGTGTGGGCATATACATAATGCACCAGATCAGCCTTCTTTTTTGCCTTCTTTTTCTTCTCTAAACTAGCAGAACAGTTCGTAGATTTAAAATATAATTTCAATGCTTAATATGTTTCTAAATATTTTGCAATCTCACTCTTTGGAAATAAATGGAATAGAATCAGTGGCCTACATTTGGCTTGACTATTTTGTTAGTTTATTGATTAGTACTGAAGCTAAGGAGAGAGATTGGTTTAATCTCACGCACATGACAGTATAACCTTCCTATTGCTAGCAGCTGAACAGTGCAGTGGTTTAATTAATGGGTACAAAAAACAAAACAAAACAAAACACATAGAATTTTCATAATCTATTTAAAAATAAAGAGTTCTTTTCAAATATTGCTTTTAGAATTTGTAACCCGATCTATTACGTACATGAGAGTGAAATTCTTTAGATGTTTGAAGTTCAGTGTATTGCAGTGATCTACAGTGTATGTATTGATTTGATCAAAAAAAGAAAGAAAGAAAGAAAGAAAGAAAGAAAGGCACACAGATGCAGACAGAAACTGCTGATATAAACTATATGCTCTTCTTTCTATGAAACAGATAGATAGATAGATAGATAGATAGATAGATAGATAGATAGATAGATAGATAGATAGATAGATAGATTAAAAAAATGACAGACAGACAGGTAAATAGATAGACAGGCAAATAGATAGATAGATAGATAGATAGATAGATAGATAGATAGATAGATAGATAGATAGATAGATAGATAGATAGATAGATAGATAGATAGATAGATAGATAGATTTATTAGATATATAGCTAGACAGACATGCAGGCAGGAAAACAAACAGACAGGCAGATAGATAGACAGAGATAAATAGATAGATAGATAGATAGATAGATAGATAGATAGATAGATAGATAGATAGATAGATAGATAGATAGATAGATAGATAGATAGATAGATAGATAGATAGATAGATAAGTGTGTAAATCTAGTAAAGCTGATGGAGCAGTGCTCATTAGTTGTTATACAATCTGTGCTTTGATTCTTGGTGAATGATCTTGTAATTTATTTCTTTGGTAAATGATGAGCATATTGGCCTCAAATTCATGCACATCTGGATATGACTCAGTTTTACTCTGGAGCTAAGAGAACACACACACACACACACACACACACACACACACACACACACACACACACACACACACACACACACACACACACACACACACACATTCTGCAGCTTTATTCTACACTATGCACTCCAAACTCCACACGCTGATCTCTGTCTCGATTCAGTCCAAGTCGTTCAGCACATCAGTCTCCTTGTCTATATCATGACATGCTCAGTTGGAGTCGGGCAGTGCGTCCGGATCTAGTGAGGATCAGCATTTAAAAAGTAATAGCACAGTTCAACTGGAGTGGCTAAATAGGATATTTAATCATTTCCACTTTAGTACCATTTAACCCTTTGCACCCATCCAATTAGTAGCCATGTCTGAATAATTTGCTTTGCTAATGATTAAAACGTGCCTCGACATGCAGACATGAAGGATGAAGCGTGCAGCTGTTCAATGTGTCCATGGTTTCATTTGAGATTTATATGTTTATTAGATATTGTTTGATATTCAGATATATTTTTTGTCTGGGAAAAAAAAAAAAAAAAAAAGAACCATCTGTCCATCCATCCATTTTCTGTACCTCTGATCCTACACAGGGACACAGTGCCAGTCCACTGCAGGGTACTTAAGGCACACACACACACACACACACACACACACACACACACACACACACACACACACACACACACACACACACACACACACACACACACACACACACACACACACACCAACTCTACACACAAACAGGGCAAAATGTGAACCTAGAAGTGTGAGACAATCATGCTAACCACTATGTCCCTGTATATCATAATATTTTCCATTTGATTAGATTAGAATAGATCATAGATGCACACATTTGTTTTTCAAGTCATTCAGTATTACGTTATTGATTGAGAAACACAATGGACAGAAACTCTGTGTACTGACTGAAAGATGAAAAGATTTCTCATGCTGTTGTGTATCACTGAACTATGATAATGTCATCTCAACAAACCCCATGTGCCGATCTCGCTCTGTCTCATACACCATCATCTCTCTTCATTCCCACTAATGACTCTGTCCCATCAAATTTTCCACCATGTATCTACATCTACATGGATCGCATACAGTACGTACGCTGATATACAGAGCCAAAATAATCACACCCGAATTCTATATACACCATAAAGCCTCGAGTGCCTCGAGTCGCTTGTTTTTAGCTAGAGAGCTAGAGAACTAGCTTGCTTTCTGAGCAGAAAATCAATGGTCTGTACAAATAGAAAATATTTCTTCCTCAGAGCTGAGGAGAAATTTGTGGTACAGTATTTAGGAAGTTCGGCGAACATTTGAAAAATGTTTGCTGTGGAAAATTGTGAAATTATATTAAAAAAAAAAAAGGAAGTATTTTTGGTCTGTGAAAGACATTAAGCTTTCTTCTTTGACTGTGACTCTTACATGATCAATGTAAAAATAAATTAAAGACTGGAAAGCGTTATATCCATCGTACAGTTCAAACCTAATGAATTTTTATCACCCAATAAACTGCTTTTTCATTTCAGAGCTTTTGTCTTGCAGCACCATACAGTTTGTGAACAAAAGAGCTGCTATTGTTTGCTACTTAGTGATGTTCTGTCTCATTGACCCTGCCACTTCTTTAGACTTTATAATCCATTTGTAAAATATATTCCAGAATTCCCAGCAGTCTTATCTTCATCTCAATTAATAGCAAAGTGAATAAGATTTATGGAAATATTCACACGGAGCCCTTGCCGCCGACGTTCCCGATGACAGCACAGGTGGCAGTGCAGATGGAGGAAATGTGACCACGAATGGAAAAAAAATCACCTTTCTGTTTCATATGCACAAAGACCACTTCTATTTGCTCAACCTTCGTGCTCTCGGGTCAGGAAGACTGTGTGATATAAATACGATTGGCGACCTTGATCCGCAGCATATAAAAGTTTATGAAGGAAAAATAAAGTGTTAGTGAAGAAAAAACAACAACAACAACAACAACAACAACAACAACAACAGAAAAGGTGTCATTCGATTCTAAAAGGATGCAAAGAATGAGGATGACTTACAACCTTCTACATCTTCTACACTGCTGTATGGAATATGTTCATTTTCACCTGTCGTGGATTGAGCTCTGGTGTATTCCATAGCTGAAAGCTCTCGTCCACTTTTCTGCCGAAATCCTTTAGGGAAGCCGATTTGTCTTAGAGCGCTTTGCTGTGTGGTGGAAATGTGTTATCTGATTGATATATAACCCAATCATATCTCTCTCTCTCTCTCTCTCTCTCTCTCTCTCTCTCTCTCTCTCTCTCTCTCTCTCTCTCTCTCTCTCTCTGTGTGAGCAGGCCTGAGGAGGGGAAGATGACAGCTTTAATCCCGGCGCTGCTTCTTTTCGCCTGCGTCTCCATGACGTTGACTCTGAAGGTGGTGTCGAAGAGAGGCTCAGGTAAGGCCCCGTTCCTGTCCTCCTCCATGCCAGTGTTAATCACGTCTTTCCTTCCCACAATAACGGAGCAGTGTTTCATTTACCATGATCAAAGCTCTGGCATTAAAGCGGCCTTACTGGCTATAATTAATGCTTTAAATGTAAATTTGCTGGTGTTCTGATGTGTGTATGAGAGAGTCAGTTACCATGCATATATTAATGCCTTAATGTTAAAGTTTTGCCATGTGGGAAATGTTCTGACCTCCTTTTAGTTTTCAAGTTTTCTCAATTCAGTGTTTGTGTAAAATGTTGCTGTATATTAACCTCATGAAACCTTCACTCTTTGTCTTTGACTTTTTTTTTTTCCCGCTGTTAACTTCCTGTATGAAGATAAAGGTGGTTCAGTTGGTTTGTAAATAAGGACTCGAGGGACACGAGGTACGGAGAGGTACGCAGAGGTTTAAGGAGTTTCACTGTCGATGCCAGATCACATCAAACGCATGTAATGCGACACTACTAGCTTTAGCAGAATAATCACAAAAAGTCGTCCGTAAGACGTCTAGTCCGCCGGAGTGCTCTCGTCCAGTATCAGCACCTGGAAATCACACCTTTCTTCAACTATGTAAGCAAAGCTGGGTGTTAAATGCATGAAGTGTGTGTCGAATAAGTGGTACACGAAGTGCACGTCTTCTAGTCGGAGTTCTCAAAGTGAACACACTACTACACAATAGTTTAGAATAGTGCATAGGTATGTGATTTGGGATGCACTTTATCTCAATCATTGAATTCTTTTAATGAGATTTACGCTCTAAGGTCCTGTTTTACTAAAGATACTGTATATCAATTCCCAGATAATGAGCATTTCTGCAATTGGAGACATTACATTTGAAGTTAGGGGTGAAGAAAAAAATAAAGCTCGAATTAAACAACAAAATGCTTCAAGTAGTTGGGGCTAATTTGTTTTTCTTTTTTTTTGTCAGCTAAAAACAGAACGTTTACTTTTGAGCAAAAAAAAAATCACCTTTTTTAAGGCTTTTTTTGTATTATTATTATTTTATTCAATTAAAGTTTATTGTATTTGTAAAGCACTTTTAACAATGGACGTTGTCTTAAAGCAGCTTTACAGAACAAAAGAAATATAGTACAAAAAGTTTATTGTTATACAAAGATTAATAGTATACAAAAGTTCAAGATTAATATTAGACTTATATTTAAATGTTTTTGTATTTATCCCTAATGAACAAGCCTGAGGTGACTGAGGAGACCGTGGTGAGGAAAAACTGCCTTAGATGGAAGAGGAAGAAACCTTGAGAGGAACCAGACTCAAAAGAGAACCCCATCCTCGTGTGGGTGACACTGGAGGGTGTGATTATAAACTGTTATAAACACTACAGAGTGTTATTATGAATAATATCCTTTCTATAGTCAGATACAGTCTGACAGTTGTGTATTGATGAGGATGTTGTTGTCCTCAAACACCACATGTCGTTGGTATCTTCTCACTGAAAGTCCGAATCCTCATGAAGTGGAATCCACCTGGTAGCTGATACTGTACATCTCTAGACACCTCAGGATCCTCACAGGGTTGGTCTCTTCTCACTGAAGGTGGAAGTGGAATACAACTGAAGCTGGTACAATCTCTGGGTGCCTCGGGACGGGTAGGAAAAGAAGCAAGTGGAGAGACTCGAACACTGCCAAAGTTTGGGAACTAAATATGACAAAGCTTTACCAAATTTCAGACACTTTGTTATTCTGGGAAGTACCAGAAGTGTAGTGAAAGACTTGACAGTTAAAGCAGATTTTGGTAACTCAGATCAAACAGTAAAACATGTCAGAAAACACAACATAAAACATGTGAGATAATTGGGAATTAAAAAAATGCTCTGATTAATCTGACACCAAAGTGTGATCATGCAGCAAATAGCATATTTATTTCACTGACTGACTTTACCACGACTGTGTCATGTCATGAACAGTTAAGCTTCATGTTAAGACTATGAATTTATGAACTATGAACATTTGTGCACATGCTGGATGATATCAAATAACTTGGAGTTAATAAACTGGACTGGACTAAGAACTCTGAAGCCATCAATAAGAAGGGCCAGAGCCGCCTCAACCTTCTGAGGAAGCTGGAAGTCCTTCGACATCTGAGGGACGATGCTGAAGTCTATGGTAGCCAGTGCAATCTTTTATGCTGTTGCATGCTAGGGCAGAGGACCGAAGGTTGCTGATGTCAACAGACTGAACAAACTCAACCGTAAGGCTGGTGATATTGTGGAGTTGGAGCTGTATTCTCTGACTGTAGTGTCAGAAAGACGGATGTTGTTTAAGCTTCTGGTCGTCTCAGATAACACCTTCTACCCGCTCCATGACGTCCTGGACGGATACAGGAGTAAGTCCAGTCGCAGACTTATTAAACCAAGGTGCAATACAGTACGACACAGGAAATTCTTCCTACAGTACCTTTATCGTTCCTCTGCACAACAACAAATCTCACTGTGCCACAATACACCTTTACCTGTATAGTTATTTAAATCCTAGCTTTATTTATTTTTCTTGTTTTATTTTATATTATCTAAGTATCCATGTTTTCTTATTTTGGTGACTTGGAACCGCCGTATTCTGATTCTTATGATAGAATGAATTTCCTGTTTACACAGTTGCATGTTTCCGACCGTGCCGCACACATCCAATCACACTGTCACCCAGATTCACTTTTGAATCTGCTTCCTCTCGATTTCCTCCTCACATCGTCTACGTAAGGGACTGTTTCATCACCGTCGTGGACTCTGGTTTACTCATTAGTGATAAATCGATCCAGTGATCATTTTTATGCTGAATTTCTATATTTCTCTACAGAAATTTTGAGAATCGTTCTGCTTGTTTGACTTGACTTCAGCCTCACTCACTCACTCATTCATTTTCTACCGCTTATCCAAACTACCTCGGGTCACGGGGAGCCTGTGCCTATCTCAGGCGTCATCGGGCATCAAGGCAGGATACACCCTGGACGGAGTGCCAACCCATCGCAGGGCACACACACACACTCTCATACACTACGGACAATTCTCCAGAGATGCCAATCAACCTACCATGCATGTCTTTGGACCAGGGGAGGAAACCGGAGTACTCGGAGGAAACCCCCGAAGCACGGGGAGAACATGCAAACTCCGCACACACAAGGCGGAGGCGGGAATCGAACCCCGACCCTGGAGGTGTGAGGCAAACGTGCGAGCCACTAAGCCACCGTGCCCCTTCAGCCTTATTATTTATTTATTTATTTATTTATTACTTTCTCATCATTAAGACTTTGATTTGTCTAATTTTCTGTAAATGCCAGTAACATGCATTAGCTAAAGCAGTTGTTAAATACATGTCAATCTGACTTGTGACTAATACACCGGCACAATTGCCATCCTCATTGTGAATTATTTTGTCTGCAGGAAATTACACTGTGTTGCAAAATGAATGTAGTTTGCACACTTGTGTAAAAATGCCCCAGATTACTTATTCACTAAGGCAGCAGGACAAGATGTGCTATTTTACTCATGTGGTGGGGAAAAAAAACAGCCCCTTCTATAGATCCTGTAAATTAGCTTGAACAGGTTTACACAAGCAGTCCTTTAGGGGTTAAGTGTGTCTAAACAAAAAGTTTAATGCAGACTGAGAAGGTAATCACATACAAACACACAATTTTAATTTGTTGCAGCTAATCTGCGGGTATTTTGTGCCACTGGCTTTTATTTTACGTCAAAACAGACTTTTTTTTAGCCTTCTCCAGGAGAAGACTTTAACGTCTCCTGTCGTTTAAACCCAACGTTCCCCTTGACATTTTTCTCTCACCGCGGGTAACAAACAGCACACAGAAGTAGAAATTGTGTTCAGGATAGCTTTACCAAAAGCAGGTTACAGTCCAAAGGTCACAATCACATACCAACAGGTAATTTTACACCAGGATTGAGCTCAAGAGACAATATAAACAAGCGATAGTGGACAAACAGGCTAAGAGGCCACTAGAGAAGAAACTCAACCCAAGCAAAGAGTCACAAAATCAAAGGTCGATGGACTGATAAACATTTCCGACTACAAAGTAGAAACGAATAAAGAAGATTTAGAAACTCAGTTAGACAGCAAAAGACTTAGCAAACAACATAGACAGTTCTGCTAATTAGCATATTTGATGCATCCTCGTAATGCTGCATATTTATAAAGGCCTCAAAAGGTAACAATTTCTGTCCTCTATAGCATCTGTGATTGTGATTAAGCATCTGTGATTCGGATTTAGTTATGCATATAAAGAGAATCCTTTGTGCCGTTTGCCGGCACATCTCAACAAAGTGTCCTCTGTGTGTGGAGGACACTCACAGATGGAGCATTAGCTTTTGATGTAAAATGCATTTCAGTCACGTGAACGAGCAAACTGTGTGTCACATCTCTCAGTATCTTCCTGCACCTCATTATCTAGAGTATGTGGTGGCCTTGGCACTCATTTCATGCTCTCTTTCTTTCTTTCTCTCTCTCTCTCTCTCTCTCGCTCTCACACACACACACAAACATACTCACTCACTCACTCACTCACTCACTCACTCACTCACTCACTCACTCACTCACTCACTCACTCACACACTCACTCACACACTCACTCACACACACACACACTCACAGGCAGCAGAGTAACACCTCTAACAGATGGCTTGCTCTGCTCTCTTCCAGACCTCTGCTCTACTGCAAACTTCTGACTGTCTTTGTCCGTGTGTGTGTGTGTGTGTACACTTTTGTGTTAAGAAATGACACACTTCTTCACACACACTCAGACCATCACGGACTAGTCCGTCAAGTCTTCAAAAGCTTTTGTTGTTCCGATTGGACAGGGTCATGCTCCGATTGGTTCTTTTTGTGACAAGGGGATAGAAAGTCATGCTCTGATTGGCTCTTTCAGGGACACTCCGGAGAAAGTGTACTGAATGGTCACCTCTTTTTAGAGTATAAGTGTCGCTTAACATCAGGGACGCTGTGAAGATTTTTATACTTTTTTATTATCACATTTTAAAAGCGATTGTAATAAAAACGTATTAAAATAGCTTGCAGCGGAAAACGAACTGCTTAGTCCTGTTCACTTTGTTAATTACGTGTAGGTGCCTCCGTAATAAAATCCACCTTAATAAAATCTTCTAATAAAACCCTTCTCTAGTGTGGATTCAAGCTTAAGCTTAACATTAGGATTAGAAAAATAAAAGGTCAAATATCTAGCTATGGTTCTACGACTTAGTTGCGGACCACCATGAAAGTGTAATTCAGAGCTAGTGGACTGTTCCTGATTTTTTTTTTCCTCTTCCTGGGTACCAACAGAAAGGCTGTTACTTACTGACCATGACCCCGTGTAGAAAACAGGTCACACTCATCCTCTGTCCATTCTTATCAACCAAAGTGTCTCGGGTGGTCCGGCACTTTTCCATCGTCGGTTGTGCTTACAGAACTTTCTGCTCTACTTCCTTTTATTTAAAACCAGAAAGGCTTTTTCCTTCTTTTCACATCTAGACTAGACCACATAACATCGAAATTGTCTCAATGGTTCATAACACGCTCCGACGATAACAAAGAGAATGAATAAAAAAATGATGTCATATTATTACCAGACTTTGTTATGGATTACAATCTGTTGGTACTGCACCTACCTCAAAATGCCGATCCTGCTCTCTACTGATGAAGGGAAATTCCTCTGCATCCGGATTCCGTTCTCTATTGAGGATGCGAATCATTTGAATTCTCTACATAGTACAGAAGCTGCACTGAAGCAAGATTTAGTCTGTAAAATCTGACGATGAACTCCATGTTCCTGCTCCACGCTCCTCTAAGTGCCACCCAGGAGATAGCCATAACATTTATTGAACTGAATTTAATAGAAGAAAGTGTCTCTTGACCTGTGTTCATGTACGCTTATACAATAATTCCCAGTAACAAATGGCCTATAGCCAACAAAGACTCTTTATGATCGTCCTCACGGCACACAGGGTCACTGGGCTGCCAGCTGGCCATCACTTCCACATAGCACTTGAAATGCCTCAGTGGACACAAGGCTGACCTGGGCATCTGCAAGAGCAGACAGGTTGCTAGATTTATTAATATATCACAATATTCTTGGCAGGAATGCAGGATGCGACATAATTGGACTCGAGTCCCCGAAGCGTCCTACATGATCATCTGGTCGTAATGATCTCTAACAGATAAAAAGCCGTCTTAAGTGAAAGCTGATTTATAAATAACAGCATCTTATGTTAATTCAACTGGCAACCCGAGCATCCTGAACATCGAGTCCAGATCCATTGCTTAGTACGGAGATCAGAGATATTCCACAGCCTTGAGAGAAGCTGGACCAACGCCTCCCGGTGCACACACACCGCTGCCGACGGCTGCTTTTGTGATATATCTGACAGGTACTGAGCATTCCCAGAGTTTCCCAAAGTTGCAAATGAGAGCATCTCAGCCTTACTGCACAATTCTATTCCTGCTGTGACAATACAGCAAAGAAAAGCTTACTGTTTTTTTTTTTTTCTTCCTTCCGATGCAGCCATGTCTTCTGTTTACTTGATTCTCTGCTGTGACCACAGAGTCAATGGAAGCATAATAAATTGTCAGCAGATTCACACTTGGTTATTAGCATTAGGCTGCGGTTAGGCTAAGACTCTGTATGTGCTGGTTTGTTGTGCTCTAGTCCCAAACACTCTGGCCATTGAGCACTGTCCATCAGTCAACAGCATCAAGGTTAGGCTGAACAAACAGCTCACCATATTGATTTAAAATATGGGTTTTTAGCAGTTTTTAGCAATTGTTTTAGCAGTATGCAACATAACACCATTCCCCCCCCCCCCCTAAATATTCTTGTTCCTTTCATTTTTCAAAAGAAAACAGACAACAACAAGAAAACTCTGGTGTGCCTTTTACTTCACTGGAAGAAAAAAACAATATAAAAATGAATATGTGTTAGGTTAAAACTTAGCGCATGTACCTGATTAAATAGCTAGTTTAGCATTTGCTACACCTACATGTCAGGACTAGAATATCTCTGTCTATATTTAACTCATCCATATTAAATAAAAACAACAACAACAACAACTATACAGCCATACTTAATAGTACATACTTACAATTCATTCCATAAGTAGCTTTATTAGGTTCAATCAGTGGAGCTAGATTAATGCTTGTGTTCGCTAGTGGGCTTTTAATACAGCGAGCTAATAGGCCATTAGGAAGGAAACAACGATGACTTCAGATAGCAGATATTTATACACAATAAGGACAAGTATGGAATAAAGAGACACAGGCCAAGATGTTCTTGGATGTTTGATGGCTTTATAGCTGAATGTATTCTGAAGGATGTGGTTTCTGATAGATGTGCTAGCATACATTAGCGTAGTGAATAAGTGTTAGTGGATGTGAGTGTCATGAAGGAAATGACAGTAACTCCAACTAAATGCTAACTGACACTACTATGACTCTCTCTCTCTCTCTCTCTCTCTCTCTCTCTCTCTCTCTCTCTCTCTCTCTCTCTCTCACACACACACACACACACACACACACACACACACACACACACACACACACACACACACACACACAGTCAGTCAATCCCATGTTATTAACTACAATATAGTCTGTATTTTTCAATCTCTTTCTTGCTGTCCTCAGTTTTTCAAAATGCTAATGATGGATTAGCTGCTGCTCTGGCCTTGGGATTTTCTCGCCTCTCTTACCCCACTCTCTCTCAGGTCTCTTTCTTTCTTAACTTCCCGTCTCTCTGCCTTTAGTCCCAATCTATCTTTACACTGGGAATAAAAAACAACCTGAACACAACCCACAAGAGGACAATCCCTTTTTCTAAGGCTTGCATTTTCCTATTTTCCACTTCACAAGTGTTTATAAAACAGGCTCTCCCTTCTCATTGGTCATGTGAGCCACCTGCATGCTGAGCGTACCTCCTCCGATTCAGTTGCCATGGTGGCGTGAGGCGGAGGTGAGTGCCTAAGAGGTATGGGAAAAGATTTGGGACAAACAGCAACGGTATTGTCCGAGTTAAACCAGTTTCTCCGAGGTCAGTGGAGACTCAGAGGCATCGAGTCGAGGTGACGGAAAGGTCAGGGAGAGGGAGGAGAGCCCACTAATGCCGCAGTGAGGGTAACCATGGAGATGTTCTCAACCTCCCTCATATATTTATATTGAAACAAAGTAGAAGTACTTTAATGCATTCACTTGGAGATTTTATTTATTTATTTATTTGTTTATCTATCTATCTATCTATCTATCTATCTATCTATCTATCTATCTATCTATCTATCTATCTATCTATCTATCTATCTATCTATCTGTCACTTTGTACATGTGTGTGTTTGCATTTGTGTGTGTTGCTGTCATTGTTTATATCTGGAAAAAAATTCAGCATCTATCTATCTATCTATCTATCTATCTATCTATCTATCTATCTATCTATCTATCTATCTATCTATCTATCTATCTATTTATTTATTTATTTATTTATTTATTTTAGATTGAGGTCTGAGTGAAAGCTGAATGGCTGAAACACACAACATCTGATGCCTAAACCTCTGTATAGTTTGATATACAATTTGACAGACATGATGGACTCAGGAAATGCATCCAAGCTAACAAAAAAAATTAAGAGAGAGAGAGAGTTCTCTGTCGTTTTCTGATCCCCCCACCCCCTTCTCTCTCTGTCTCCCTCTACGGAGAGCAGTAAAAAATGAAAATGCAATGCAGTCTTTATGGGTCTGGGTGATTGGATTTGCATGGCGCTGAGCCAATCTGAATACACACACACACACACACACACACACACACACACACACACACACACACACACACACACACACACACACACACACAAACCCTACACACAGCGAAAGAGGATCAGTAACTCAAAATCAACATGGCAGTTTTATTGGGGTGCATTTTGAGTGTCTAAACTGAACAACCATTTTCAACAGCACCCTCTCACTCTCTCTTTCTGTCTCTTTCTGTCTCTTTCTGTCTCTTTCTGCCGTCTCTCTCTCTCTCTCTCTCTCTCTCTCTCTCTTTCTTTCTGTCTCTCTCTCTCTCTCTATCTCTTTCTTTCTGTCTCCTCCTTCCTCCCCTTCCTCCCTCCCCTCTCTTCCCATTCCAATCCTTCCCTAGTTCCATTTCTTCCTTCGACCCATCACTCCCTCTCTCAACTCCTCCGTCTCTCTCTCTCTCTCCTCTCCTCATCTCTCTCTCTTCTCTCTCTCTCTCTCTTTTCCTCCCCCCGTCCTCCCCTCCTCCCTCTCCCCCCTCCGCCGCCCCCCCCCCCTCTCTCTCTCTTTTTGCCCCTTCATCCCCATCCCCCCCCCCTCTCTCTCACACACACACACACACACACACACACACACACACACACACACACACACACACACACACACACACATAAATAGATAGATTCAAAATGTAGGAAAAGAAAAATGAGAAAGCACAAGCTTGCTGCTTCAAACAACTCTATTTGAGGAAAACGAAAAATGAGGACTCAATTAACCGCATTAATTGGGAGTGGAGAACTCGTCTGGACAGGATAATCTGCCCCGTCTACGAGAAGACGTCACTAACACATCGCTTGCAGAGACGAAAAATTTAAAGCAAATAAAGTGAAGCAAAACACAGTACTGTATGTGTGCAAAGTTTATAAAGACATCACGCATTATCTTTTTAGTGGGTTTTTTTGGCCTACAGCTGAGCCCCGCCTCCATTAGAAAAAGCTGTTCCCTTTTCTCTCTTTATTTTTTTGAAGGCTGTGACATTTAATTATGTGCAGTTCTGACTGAGTGAGTGACTTTTCCATATCAATAAAACAGGCTGTATTTCCTGACATTTCATATCGGCCAACACGCACACACACACACACACACACACACACACACACACACACACACACACACACACACACACACACACACACACATCCCAAACATGTGCATGCTCTCTCTCTCTCTCTCTCTCTCTCTCTCTCTCTCTCTCTCTCTCTCTCTCTCTCTCTCTCTCTCTCTCTCTCTCTCTCTCTCTCTCTTCTACACATCACATCTCCTAAGAGTGAGCACCTTTCCTAATGCATATACTCCCTCACCCACATGTGCTGACCCTGGAGAACTGCACTGTCTGAGTGCTATAATCTTGTGTTATTGGTGAAGATCCTAGTCCCGGCGTTCTTTAAAAATTAAGGGGCAAATATTTTACTTATATGGGATGAAATGAAATGGTTCAACGGTCATATATACGATTTACTGACTAACCAGCAAACAGTAATTAGAGACAGACAGACAGACAGACAGACAGACGGATAGACGGATAGATAGATAGACGGATGGATGGATGGATGGATGGACGGATGGATAGATAGATAGATTGATAGATTAAGTGGAAGAATTAGACAGCTGAGATATTGCACATGTGAACAGAAAAGTTTACAGTAAATTAAAGTAACAATAATGTTGAGGCGTTGCACATTTAATGGTTTCTGTACAAATTTATAATATGAGTTTATAAAACAAGCTCACAATGATTCATTAGAAAGATAAGCAGCATGAAGTCCAAGAGCTGAGATGGTAAAGGGTTTGGCTTTAGAGGGCTAACGCGATAACAATACTCAGATCCTGATCTGGATTTGATTTATTTAGTGCTCCATGTATTCAACTCTGTATTCAGATTATTCACACGTGAAACTTTTAGACCCTACCCGCTCGGGTCTCGGGTCGGACCTAGGGTTTTCGGATCTAAATGGACCCGTGAAGACCTCTAATTCAGATCTAAAAAAAAACAACAACGCTAAAACATTTTACCTTCACAAATTCTAGCAAGAGACAGCAATGTGCAAAACATAACTTTATTCAACTTCTGAACTTCATCAACATTTCCTAACCTCAGCTCCTTCGCTCGGGGTAATAATTGGTTTTAACAAGATTATACTGTAGAAATTTCTGAAAGCTTTCTATTAATGGAACTGTGTGAGCTCACGGATTGTCTTTTAGAACAACAAATCAGGGAAGTGCTGTTCCTAGTCCACAACAAGCAGACGTCTACGTTAACTTGCTATAGGAATCTGTTACAGCTTCTGTGAGTCAAAATGGAGTCCTTTAAGCTGTGCTTTTCTCATAATGACACACTTGAAGGATATTTCTTTTAATGAGGATGGAAAGGGATTCCTAAAGAATGACAAAAATCTGTGCAACGAACATGCAAGTGCAAGACTCCAGCAGGAATACTGTATGCTGCTGGATGGAGCAGTGTCGCTATAAATAAAAGCGAATATCTTTTGTGAATTTTGGGACAGATTTTGTAGGAATATGGTAGACTTACAGTTTTATGTGGAAGGCATTTATCATTCATATTTAAAAAAAAAAAAAGCATATAGTGCACCAGCTTTGCATTCAGGTTCAAAACTGCTCATGTGACTTATTTCAATTTTTTTTAAATTTAATTTTATTTTTATTTCATGGGATCTCAGTCCTGATGCACATCTCAAGTGAACCTTCAAAAGTAAAAAATAAATAAATATATATATATAGTGTTATAGTGTGGATAATCCTATTCGTATCAGTCTGAGGAGTGTATTAGTATTCAGTTACATCGCTAGTCTTGCTTAAAGGCTTAAAAACATCTCTCTGTAAGAGACCTGAGATCTGACCTTCTGGCCACGGGCACATCTGCAAAGATACCACAGCTTCGTATCATAAATGTCTTCCCGATGCTTGTAATTGTTACGTGCTTTACAGATCCACTGCACAGACACTGAAACCAGTTCAAACACATTATACTGTACATTATTGTACTGACCCTGCTGACGCCTCGAAGGCTTTGCATATAATTCAGTCCTTCATATTTGCTCGGTCTTTATTAGAAAAGAGCTTGTTTTCACATCAAAGGTAAAGCGAGAACGCAAGAGCCAGGAGGAGAAAGATGAGTAGACGGAAGAAGGAAGGTTGGGAGAACCCCGGGGAAGGAATGACCTACAATTAGTGACAGTAACGTGATAGCTCATGGCCAGCAGCGGTTGATTAGCATATTTCATAATTGATTATGGAAGTGCTTTGGAGGATAGGCGTTTATTCTGCACTCAGTGAGGCCAATTTGAAGATGAATTAACAAGGAAACAACTCGAAAGCAGATCTCGGCTTCCACTCTGTCTGCCCGGGCGAATTCTTTCCCTGCTGAATTATGTAGTTATGTAAATGCTGACTTCAGTCTTGGTGGAGAAAAGCAAACCTCATATATTGAAACTGACCTTGGGGACAGCTTTCTCAAGTGTCTTTTTTTCCTTACAGATGTATCTGTCAACTGTCCACAGCATTTTTCTCGATTGTTTATGCATATTTCAAGACACGGTGCCTCAATGCCCTGCTCTCAAACTCGCATTTATACACATTGTAAATCTTCATATATCATGAAGCCTCGGTTCTAAAGCCGTGAATTTGTTTCACGTTGCGCTGATGAGCAGAAAACAAAGTTGTCACTTTGTACATGTGTGTGTTTGCATTTGTGTGTGTGTGTGTGTGTTGCTGTCATTGTCTATATCTGGAAAAAATTCACCAGAGTATGCGTGGGGCCTTAAAGAGATAAAGATTTCATTGTTTGAAATTGCGTTTTACAAATCAAAGGCCTACTTAAGTCTATAAATGACTTGAATACAAATGCATTTGGTTTTTCCTGATTCCTTGCAGGGTGAAATTACTTGAAATCAATCAATCAATCAATCAATCAATCAATCAATCAATCAATCTATCTATCTATCTATCTATCTATCTATCTATCTATCTATCTATCTATCTATCTATCTATCTATCTATCTATCTATTCTGCCTCTCAGTTAATTTTTACTTAAGTTCAGCCTCACTACACTTTTCAAAAGGCTTCATGAGTTCACACACGCACGCACGCACGCGCACACACACACACACACACACACACACACACACACACACACACACACACACACACACACACACACACAGATATAATTTGGGCTTTAGGTAAGAGGGTCATTAACAGAGCATGTTTTACATGAAAAGCTGGTAATGTTAAAGCTGTCATGTCACACAGGAAGCTCAGTGTGGTACTGAACCTACACCACCTGTAGGATGAGGTGTGAGGTCAGATGGCAGTGTGGCGAGATTCCTGTGAATGTGAACACGACTCGTACCCGGGTCTGCACTTTTTCAGGAAGTAAAATAACCTGTGCACATTATACAGTACGGTATGTGTAAGCTGATGACATCATTAGTGTACCGTGAGTGGCAGGGGAACACAGTGGGACACAGAGGAGGTGAGATGATGTACTGTGCATAATAGCACCAAAATAATACTAAATAAATAAATAAATGAATGAATAAATCAAACAAATCAAAAATATTTGTGAGTCACCATATGGTTTGTTGTCTTTGAACTGCCATTGTGACGGTCAGCTTTGTGCTCGGGTCTTCATCAGTGAACATTTAAAGAAGACAGGAATTAGTGTTGAGTCTGTAAGGAACTCTAAGGAGCTCTTGGATGCACAATTCCACTCGAATACAAACTGCTGTAGAAAAGGACATTATTTACATTTACATTATTTTCTATCCAGTGACACTCAAATGACGATGTGGTTCCTTTCTGAGTCCTGGTTCCTCTCAGGGTTTCTTCCTCATATCATCTCAGGGAGTTTTTCCTCATCGCCGTCACCTCAGCCTTGGGTGTGTGTTGTGAAAAGTGTTTGGACCCCACAGATTGCGGCGTGCAGTTACGTTTGAGTTTATTTGTAGGGAAATTCTTCTTTCTTTCTTTCTTTCTTTCTTTCTTTCTTTCTTTCTTTCTTTCTTTCTTTCTTTCTTTCTTTTCTTCCTTCTTTCCTTAATCCCATTCCTCCTTCATTCCTTCATTCCTTCCTTCTTTCCTTTCTTTGTCCTTCCTTCCTTCCTTCCTTCCTTCCTTCTTTCTTTTGTCTCATTCTTCTTTCCTTCGTCCCTTTCCTTCCTTCCTAACTTCCTTCCTTCCTACCTTCCTTTCTTTGTCCCTCCATCCATCCTTCCTTCTTTCCTTCATTCTGTCCCTCCTTTGTACTGTACCTTCCTTCCTTCCTTCCTTCCTTCCTTCCTTCCTTCCTCCTTCCTCCAACCTCCACCCCTCCACCCCTCCACCCCTCCATGTGTGTTTGTGATGACGTTGGAAGGACACAAATGCGCTGGAGTTCAATAGAGTGAAGCCGGTGTCACCCCAGACCAAAGCTGCAGGACAACATCTCTGTGTCTTGGAAAGCTCAATATACCGATGGCTCATTGTTATGTAGAAAAGCCACACAATCATTTAATAAATGTTACATCAGCCATGATGAACTTTATACATCAGCATCAACACACATGAATTAAACCGGTCATGCAAACCTACTGTACAGCAGAAAAGGTTAAAGATAGAGATATTTTTCTCCCAAAGACATTTTAAAGCATTGCACTGGTTCTACGTGTCATTAACTGTGACTGAGGTTATGTCGGATTTTTCCTCCTTTGTTAGACAACATTGTAGGTGATGACAAGATTGTCTTGATAAGTAAAAAATTATAGAGAGGATCCTGTCAACCTTTCCATATAAATGGACCTATTTTGTATTGTCTCCTGTGCTTTTGTAGCATATAGTGGTCTAAGCAATGTGTATGATACTTTATTCAATTCAGTGCAATTCAATTTTATTTGTGTAGCACTTATTTGTATGGACATCGATGTGAAAGAACATAAGAAATACAGTATATAGTTTAATAGTATACAAAAGTTCAAGATTAATATTAGACTTATATTTAAATGTGTTTGTATTTATCCCTAATGAACAAGCCTGAGGTGACTGAGGAGACCGTGGTGAGGAAAAACTCCCTTAGATGGAAGAGGAAGAAACCTTGAGAGGAACCAGACTCAAAAGTGAACCTCATCCTCATTTTTGTGACACTGAAGGGTGTGATTATAAACTGTTATAAACACCAGAGGGTGTTATTATGAATAATGTCCTTATTAGTCAGATACAGTCTGACAGTTGTGTATTGATTATGAGGTTGTTGTCCTCAAACACAGCGTTCTTTGCCTCAGAATCCTCACAGGATTGGCTGTTTCTCACTGAATGTCCAGAGAAGGTCCAATTTCTTCTTCTTCTTCTTCTTCTTCTTCTTCTTCTTCTTCTTCTTCTTCTTCTTCATCCAAACAAACCAAGAGATAGAGACATGAACAATTGTCAGTGTAACTGTTTTAAATAGTTTTATTTATCTGATTCCTTGGTTGGGGGACACGGTGGCTTAGTGGTTAGGACGTTCGCCTCACACTTCCATGGTTGGGGGTTCGATTCAAGGCTCCACGTTGTGTGTGTGGAGTTTGCATGTTCTCCCTGTGCCTCGGGGGTTTCCTCCAGGTAATCCGGTTTCCTCCCCCGGTCCAAAGACATGCATGGTAGGTTGATTGGCATCTCTGGAAAATTGTCCGTAGTGTGTGATTGTGTGAGTGAATGAGAGTGTGTGTGTGTGTGTAGCCCTGCGATGGGTTGACACTCCGTCCAGGGTGTATCCTGCCTCGATGCCCGATGACGCCTGAGATAGGCACAGGCTCCCTGTGACCCGAGGTAGTTCGGATAAGCGGTAGAAAATGAATGAATGAATGAATGAATGAATGAATGAACCCTGGTTTGTACAAATCATCTGAAAAGCATCACACTATTAGCCCCCACTCAGATTTGCTTACCTTGCTTTGGATCTTGGGGAAATTTTCACAAAATTGGTGTCAAATCCCACAGGACAGTTTAAAGCTCAGTAAAGATCTGATGAAAGAAATTAGGATTTGTAAGCAATATGGCCACCACATGCCAATCAATTCTAACAGGGAAGAGCACAAACGGCTGAATCATACGCATGAGGTTTTAATTGGATTTGCACTAAATATAAAAGGCTTATTCACAGCTAGAGTCTGAGTCTGTGTGTACGTTTGGGGCATGGTCAGGCAAACAGGGCAGGATTCAATAGAAACTGAATTTTGGTGTACGGCATTGTTGTGCTGATCTGTAAGTGGATTTCTAATAAGAACTTTAAAGACTGGGTGGGTGTTAGAGCTAGTCAGGTTTCAGAAGATATTTTACACAGTTAGGGTTGAGTTAGCATTACAAAACTTTATATCTGTGTTCATCCATAGCTGGGATGTTGTGGGTGAAGGTTGAAGGAAAGCTTTGCTTGATTGGAATAAAAACCTACATAACCAGCCCTTTGTAGGTAAAACTGGACATTTCTGATCTATAATCTATCTGCTCTCTTTTTTTTTATAAGATCTGGTCACTGGGTGTGAAAGGTGTTTAGATCCCTCAGATTGCTGCTTACAGTTACTTTGTATGGATATATGAAATTATCTCCTTCCTTCCTTCCTTCCTTCCTTCCTTCCTTCCTTCCTTCCTTCCTCCCTCCCTCCTTCCCTCCATTTTCTTCCTTTTTTCTACATTCCTTCCTTCTTTCCTTCCTTCCTTCCTATGTCCATTTCTTTATCCCCCCTCCATTGCTTTCCTTTTTTCCTACATTCTTTCCTTCCTTCCTTCCTTCCTTCCTTAATACCTTCCTACATTCCTTACTTCCTTCTTTCCTTCCTTCCTTCATTCCTTCCTATGTCCCTTTCTTCCTCTCTCCCACCCTCGCTCCATTTCCTTCCTTCCTTCCTTCCTTCCTTCCTTCCTTCCTTCCTTCCTTCCTACATTCCTTACTTCCTTCTTTCCTTCCTTCCTTATTTCCTTCCTTCCTTCATTCCTTCCTATGTCCCTTTCTTCCTCTCTCCCACCCTCGCTCCATTTCCTTCCTTCCTTCCTTCCTTCCTTCCTTCCTTCCTTCCTTCCTTCCTTCCTTCCTTCCTTCCTTCCTTCCTTCCTTCCTATGTCCCTTTCTTCCTCTCTTCCTCTCCCCCTCTTCTGTGTTAACATTGCAAATACCATAAGTTCTTGCGCAGGCTAAAGAAGGTCTCTGCTACAAGCTCACTGCAGACTCGAGAACAAGCTGATGAGACCTGCAGACACCTGGATGTTACTGTAGAGATTTATTTTTTTTTTTTAAAAAGAATGAAATGCAACGAACAAAAAAAAAATGCAAACACGCAGAATAGCAGAAAACTCATTTTGGATTAAAAAAATTAAACTAAATGATCCCGTCACATTTCTATTCAGTCTAAATGTTTCTATATCACAAGTAATTATCTAAACGTTAGAAAAACCTTCTGCCTCTTTTATACTTAAGTCGAGCTTTTGTCCAGTCCTTCCTCTTCCTCGTCCTCAATCTCTGCCTTTATCTCAGTCTCGAAACTCTGTCCTTTTTTTCTTCCATATTTTCCATTGTCACATTCGTGGCTGCTATTGTTCACATGTACGCTGATGTCCACTCGTCCTGTTTAGAAGGTCAGCGGCTGAACTTTGGCTGACAGGTGTAGCCATTTCATACAATAGATTTTTTTTGTTTTGTTTTGCTTTTCTCTATAAATAAAACCATGAATAAATGCATTATCTTTTCTTAGACACATTCGTCTCTTTTGAAATGATATCAGAATTGAAGACAGAAGCTCTGAAGTGTTTGTCCTAGTTAGGTTAATGTTTTTTTTCCACCGAATGGGCACATTTTATGTTCTATTATTCCCTAAGTTAAACAAACCGACTGCTTGAACTGAATGATGTATTTCCATCTTGAATTTTTGAGAACTCTACAACATCAACATTTCTAACAACATCCAATGTTTTTAGTTTTAGTTTTTAAATTGTTGGTGTAATGAATATTGGGGGCTCGTTTCTATTTTTTCTATTATTTGTTTCTATAATTCATTTCGTTTTTTTTTCCTTTATAATTGTTTACAAACGAAAAATCACAAGAAAAAGCATACAAAAAAATTGACAAAAATATGACCTGTGGTTTGCATAAAAATATTACGTTTCCGAACAAGATATGAGTTCATTGCTTATACTAACCTTAATTTAAATATGGGTCTTAATTACTAGATTAAATTATGTACTATGAGTGAGTGTGTTCAATTCACATAGTATTAACATAAACCAATTACATTGTGAAATCTCACGAGGACGTTGCACTGATGGGAACTACAGCTGTAGTAGGAAATGTAGCTGATTAACACGTGTGGTAGAATAGTGCAGTGGTAATATGTCTGTGTTGAGGGTTTGATTTTATTTGGGGTTTTGCGTTCAGATCATGTCGGATGTCCGAAAATCGGGTCGTGTGAACGTCAATTCGGTTCACGGATTGTTGGATCGTTCTCGTGTACACATTTCAGTTTACAATATATGATGAACATCATTGAAGACAGCGGCATCTCCATTCCGGTAGACGAGCAAGAAATAGGGTGTTTGTGAGGGTTTGTGCAAGTAGCCCTTTGTTTTTATAATCTGTATAAGAGATGGAGTTTGGTGAAAAGTGTTACACAAATCGTGTAGAGTTTTCCACATTTACAGTATTTGGCATTTCTCCAGAACAGCTTAGATTAATTTAAATTATAGCACGGAGAAGATTACAGTAGCTTGAAGGGTCTTGCTACTGTAGTTATCCTAGAAGTCACGATTTCTGAGATTTCCGCCAATCAGACCTAAGTGCAGGATAAAACGGTGTTTGTTTTTATTAACCTACAGTACAACAACACTTAACAACACAAGGTGACGGACCGGACATGAAATAATCAAAATATAAATACCTGAAGACATGAGCTACTTTAGGTCACACCATCACTGAAACAGAAGGACATGGATGAACATAATAAAGAGCCTAAGGGGATTTTTACACCTGGTCACTTCATGCGTTTTCTGTGATCAGATAGCTATCCGATGGTAAAAAGACCAGGTCTAAATGCCCTCCGAAACGTTTTCAAGACAGATATAAATCCGATCAAACCAATTCCGGAGGAGGTCTAAGACGCATTTCAGATGAAACTGGACAGGTGTAAATGCATGTGGTTGTTCAAGCCACATACGTCAGCGCTAAAATCCTCCCAAACAGAAGTACGTCACTCGCAGGTGACTCGCGAGTCGTGCATCGCGCCAGAAACAAATATAATTTCCCACCAGCGCTGGCTCCGATTTTTCACCCAAGTGTCTCATTTGGTCTTAAAATACACTGCTGCCGCCAACAAAAATGCAGCAAACAGTAAATGCTGTTTTTTGTAGCACCCGCATGCACCAAAGCGTGTTCCATTTCAATTACCCCGGAAATGAGGTAAACTATATTTCCATTTTGGGCGGGAGTAGAAAGATCGGATCGATATCCGATTCGCCAAGAAGCATTTATGTGGCCTAATGTAAATGGAACAGTTTTAACAAATCAGATATCTAACGGATCAGAGAAAACACATGAAGTGACCAGGTGTAAAAAGGCCCAAAAAAACGAAAGTAACACCGAACAACGGCTTGACAAAGACAGACACAAAAGGGCAGGTATAAATAGGGCAACGCATTTAGGTATAATAGGAAATGTGATCAAACAGGAAACAAAACACAACATTCAACAACTTGTAGCCAAACAAATGCGGTTCTGAGATTTGAACCCACAACCAGTATCCGTACTCAGTACATCTGAGTACGTCTGAAACTGTTTAAGTTCTGTAAAGCTGCTTTGAGACAATGTCTATTGTAAAAAGCGCTATACAAATAAACTTGAATTGAGTTGAATTGAATACATGAACATCTTAAGCACTGAGCTACCACTCACTAATACACCAGTGACACAGGTATAGAGCCAGTGATCTTTGGCTGTTGATCCTTACCTGTTGAAGGTAAATTGAAAAAAAATAATCCATAAGGCCCAGCTGCTTATCTTCCTATTGCCATATGATTTTGTACTGGGGGTTTTATTAAGGAGGATCGATTATTAATTCTTTACACATCTGTTCAAGCATGGTGGAGTCAATAGCACTCGAGGATAGAAGAGGGTTATCAGGTTAAGTAATGATCCTTTTTGGGTAAATAACTCGGTGGCATTTTTCCACACCATATATCCATTTACAGACACGGATACAAGCCCGAATAAAACTGTAGTCAACATTTGTTCCACGGCTCTATGGCTTTTGTATTTATCTAAACACAACAATAAGTCATGTACTATTGTCCTTATCTGCAGCACGGAAGCGCATTTACACAAAAACCATTTATCTTCTCTTGGATAATGCAAGACTTCAAAAGAGCTGCACTGCCCGTTCTGCAGCTACAGGGGAGAAATTGTTTGTAAATACCAAAATGATCAATTGCAACAGTACTTACACAAGATAGGCGGAAAAAAGCTAATCTAATGGTTTATAGAGTGCTGTCTGTCTCACATATTCTCTCTCTCTCTCTCTCTCTCTCTCTCTCTCTCTCTCTCTCTCTCTCTTTCTCTCATTCTCTCTCTCTCTCTCTCTCTCTCTCTCTCTCTCTCTCTCTCTCTCTCCTCTCTCACACACTCTCGTTCTCTCTCTCTCACTCTCTCTCTTTTGTTCTCTTGCTGTCTCTCTATCATTCTCTCTCATGCCTTGCTCCTTCTCTATCTCTCCTTTCTCTCTGCCTTTTTCTCATCCTGTCCTGCCAACCCACGACACGTACGGTCGTCTCTGATGTCTCTCTCTCCTCTTTCCTTCTCTCTTTCTCTCCCCCTCTCTTCTCTTTCTCTCTACTACCCTCTCATCTCTCCTCTCCTCCTTCTCTCGTCTCTCTTTCGTCTCTCATCCATCATCTCTCTCTACCCCACCGACTCGTCGGTCTCTCTGTTCTCCTCTCTCTCTTTATCTCGCTCTCCCCCCCTCTCTCTTTCTCTACTCCATCGCTCTCTCTTTCCTTCTCTCTTTCTCTCCCCTGCTCTTTCTCCTCTCCCTCTCTGCTCTCTCACACACTCTCTCGTTCTCTCTCTCTCTCACTCACTCTCTCTCTTTTGTTCTCTCTCTCCCTCTCGCTCTCTCTCTCTTTCTCTCTCACCCCCCCCTTCTCTCTCCTGCTGTTTTTCTTGGTTCAGTGTCTATGCAACACTGTAGGTAACAAGGGAATAGTGCTTTGTACATTTGCGAGTGTGTGCATATTTTCTATGAGAAAAGGACCGAGCGCTGTTTGAACTATAACAGGATTATTTCCCCACTTCTTCATTTTATTTATTCAGTATCCTTCTATTCTGCACCGGCAAACTTCGGGCAAGCATTTAAAATGCTTATTCACACATATGCATATGTGTCTATGTGTACTTTGTGTGCGTTTGTGTACTTTATGTGCGTTTGTGTGTGTGTGTGTGAGTGTGTGTGTGTTTGTGTGTGTTTGTGTAAAGTACAATTGATTATCTTTACACAGAATAATCAATGCTGTATCTGATAAGACCTGACTTGGCAAGTCCATCATTTACACAATTCCGGTCTCAGCCTTAAAATTGTCATTCTTCAATATTTCTCTCTCTCTCTCTCTCTCTCTCTCTCTCTCTCTTTCTCTCACACGCATACATACACACGCAGGAACTCCTGGTGGTTTGTTACAATCCGTGTTCACTTGAAGGAGTGTAAAAGTAGTTCCATTCCACTGAAGAGCTGAAAGCTGTGTATTTATCTGCCTGATAAATGGATTAACACTCGTTAAGTCTCTGTCAATATCCACTCAGTGAGATGAGAGCACAGGCTGCTGTCCTACTACCACAAATAACATAGCACTTCTTGTGGAGTTTCAACATGGATGTGTGTGCTTCTGTATATATTAAACCTGAACAATATCGTTATTGAAATATTATAATTGCACAAGGCCGCAATATGCAAATGAGCAGTTTTTTCCTTGCTGAACGCTCGGACCCATCACAGAGCACTCAGAGATAATTATTTTTGTTTTATTATTGATGGTAATATTCTAACTACTTGGCTCTTAATGAAAATAAGTAAAAAAACAATACAAAACATTTCTAATCCAACATTAATGATGAAATTCATGATGTTGTTCATATTCATTCATTATTTATCCATGTCCTTGCTATTATAAATTTAGAATATATACAGAGGCATGACACTAGGACCCAGGAGACACCGCTGCTGTAATCCAGCGTTTGTTTGTGCTGCTCGCTCTGCAATGCGAGATACCACAGATTTTAGTTTGATTCCATACCAAGTCAACTCTGTTCTATTATAACATACAGACAGAGAAGTCGTTCCTATCCTGCATAACGGTCCAGACAAAAAAAAAATCACATTGTTTGATAAATTAAGTGAGAGTGTGTGTGCACCATGCGATGGGTTGGCACTCCGTCCTGGGTGTATCCTGCCTTGATGCCCGATGACACCGGAGATAGACACAGGCTCCCCGTGACCCGAGAAGTTTGGATAAGCGGTAGAAAATGAATGAATGATAAATTAAGAAGCACTCTGTGTGAATATTCTTGTTGTATCATTTAGCAGTTCTTCAACCGCTCACCTGTAATTTCCTGTAAGGTCCAATGACAGCTACTAATCAGGAAGGATGAAGACAAACCACGTGCATCCTCAAAGCCGTGCGAAGGCAGCTAGACAAACTGCTGCTCATGCCCCAGTATGTAGGTGCTAAATAAAGTGCTATCTACCTTCTTCCACATACATGAGCTCACGGTTAGCTCATGCGCCTAGCTACCGCCGAGGATATCTCAAGATGCTTCTAAAAGCTTTCTAAACAATAAAAGCTTAAACCTTCTTTTAAACACATTATTTATAGTGTTAAGCACACAGGCTCGAGCACAGAATAACGCTCCATGCTTGAAGAGTCTGTTGAATGGGAGAAAAGATCGTCTAATGAGTTCAGGGTCATTACCAAAATATCAGACAGGATGGAAATGAATGAATGAATGAATGAATGAATAAATAAATAAATAAATAAATAAATAAATAAAAGGCTCTTGAGAATGAACATGAGCACACGACTTCACACTGATCATCAGATTAGCATCGGAAAGGCATTATAAATCAGATAAATTATAAAGGCATTGCCACCAGAAAGGGCAAAATACACAAAGAATCTAAACCCAAAAAGTCAATTAGTGAAATCACAAAGATTTTATGGTCATTTTATTCAAATTTTGTTCACAGCTGATGCAGTTCGTTGTGACATAGTGGTGCTACAGAAAGACACAGAGCTACTGTACAGAAGACAATACAGAATTAAGGGCTAAAAGGTCAAATAAACCTATTGCATAAAGTACATGAGTGCAATCTTGTGCAAAGAGTGCAAGACAAAAGACAATGCAAGACAAAAGATGGTGCAAGACAAGAGACAGTGCAAGATAAATGACAGTGCAAGATAAATGACAGTGCAAGATAAAAGAGAGTGCAAAACAAGATACATTGCAAGTCAAGAGACAGTGGAGGACAAGTGACAGTGCAAGATAAGAGACAGTGAAAGATAAGAGACAGTGGAGGACAAGTGACAGTGCAAGACATGAAACAGTGTGCGAGACGAGAGAGTACAAGACAAGAGACGGTGCGAGACGAGAGAATACAAGACAAGAGACGGTGCGAGACGAGAGACGGTGCGAGACAAGAGACAGTGCAAGTTAAAAGACAGTAGAGGACAAGAGACAGTGCAGGACAAGAGACAGTGCAGGACAAGAGACAGTACAGGATACTGTAAGAGACGCTACAGGATAGAAACATAAAATTGTGTTGCCCAGTAAACAGACAAGTCTTTGCACCCAACTAAAGTTCCTTCACCTTGTGGGGGTTAAACACTAACTGAGAGTAACAACCAGAGCAAATTTGTTCAGGCCAGATATTGCAGTAGATTACAGTGAAGACACTTAGCTCCAATATGAATTCATAACAAACTCCGGTCAATATAGCTAGTCTGAATGTAATACGTTTAAAAAACGAAAACGAGGACAAGAAACTGAAGGAGTTCGAAGAGGCAGAAGGAGGTTAGTGACTGAGAAGAAAGCGAGTGGGAGTTGTTATACTCTCCATACTGTATTTCATGAGTATTACTCATAATAGCCCCAAACTAAACAGCCGGATTGTCCTCTAGCTAGAGATAGAGTGAGTTTGATTTCTTTCCTATTTAAAAAAAAAAGTTTGTGCTGTCAAATGTTGCCTAAGTAATTAAACATGTAAGTGCAGCTATAGAGCAAAATCTTCTCCTTCCTGATTGCATCAGATGAGACCTAATAGTCTCTGTAGCACGTGCATTTGAATTTGAATGACAGATTTAGGTCCTGTTACTAAGGAAGAGGAGGTAGTAGTGTTTGACTTTCTCGAGCTGTTCCTGTTGTAGTCGAAGCAGAGTGTTTACAACAGACGGTACAGTGTGTCTTGATCTGCTTCACCTCATACTTACCGTACGTTTGATCGGTTTTACATACAGTACACTGCTGCTCTAAAAATTCATGATGAACAGACAGTTTGAGGGCAATAAAAATTCTCCTGGGGAGATTTCCCCAGACCCCATAGGACTCATGCTATCCTATAAAAGAGTCATATTGGTTAAAGCCTCTTTTTAATAGTGTCAGAGAGTACATGTTCTACAATGTCACAATGGAGAAGAGTCTAGGCAAAAGCATACCTGTCACTGTGTGTGTGTGTGTGTGTGTGTGTGTGTGTGTGTTGTGGGGAGAGGGGCATTGGATCAGGGTGGATTAGCAGTAATCCTGGGCAGAGAGATTCCCTCATGGAGGTGCTATGAGCAGACAGCTTCTAAAACGAAACCTAAACACACACACACACACACACACACACACACACACACACACACACACACACACACACACACACACAAAGGCATTGCTCTTTAACACCGCAATGAAACTGGATGTTAACCTCTATGAGCTAGAATCACTAGATGAATTAATAACTGCTAGAATCACACACACACACACACACACACACACACACATTGGTTTTACTGTCTTCCAATGACAATGATTACTGCAGATAATGCTGTGCTACAACCAATCCGAACCCTATCCTTAACCTCAATATTGTAAAGAAAGAACGAGCTATTTAAAAAAAAAAACATTTTTTGGAAAGAACCAGGGGAATATGATGACGCTATCCTATCATTGTAAGGAAATTTAGCCCTATTTAGCATCACAAATGGCTAAAAACATAACAGCCCCCAATATAACCCCAATATACACAGCCTGTTCAGCTATTCCCAGTTGTAATGAATGCACACACACACACACACACACACACACACACACACACACACACACACACACACACACACACACACACACAATCATATGCAGCCTGTAAGGCATGGTTTGGCCCAGGCTGTCCTCCTCTGTGGTGAACACACACACAATCCTCTGTTCACAAAGATGCGCAGTGAGGAACAAATCAGCTAATCCCTCTTTATTCAGTTTTTGTACAAAAACAAACAAAAGGATTAAAATGTGTAAATGCTTCATTAGTAGCAAGTTATTTAGTCCAACAAGCCGCAGTGGAGCACCAACTGAGCTCAACCGGCCTTCACTCCATATGAGATGAAGCTTCTTCACATTTACCAGCCAAATTTGGGCTCTTCCTGTAATCTTCCTGTAATCTAGTGTAACAGGGAGGACTTGCACAGCACACATGCACCAACTACAGGTTTATTACAGCTTACATCAGAAACACTGGGGCTCTCAATAAGGCAGGAGGGAATGCTGGTATATTTAACCTCCAAAACTCAAAGGACAAAAGACCAGGCGAAGCAAACTAAGGAGTGTGACTGAATAGTGCACAGCATAGGGCACCTTCACACTTAGCTCAAATCCCGGAGTCCTCTATTATGTGTTTGTTTAGGCCATGAGCTCATAATCACAGGTTTCTTTTCACAATAGAGAATCTCTTCTAAACCGTACATCAACCATAGAAGCACAACACGCCAATGCTGAGCGAATGACCTTTTCCTCACAATCATGAAACAGGGAGTAACATGACAAGTTCATTCATTCATTTTCTACCGCTTATCTGAACTTCTCGGGTCACGGGGAGCCTGTGCCTATCTCAGGCGTCATCGGGCATCGAGGCAGGATACACCCTGGACGGAGTGCCAACCCATCGCAGGGCACACACACACTCTCACACACTCACACACTACGGACAATTTTCCAGAGATGCCAATCAACCTACCATGCATGTCTTTGGACCGGGGGAGGAAACCGGAGTACCCGGAGGAAACCCCCGAGGCACGGGGAGAACATGCAAACTCCACACACACAAGGCGGAGGCGGGAATCGAACCCCCAACCCTGGAGGTGTGAGGTGAACGTGCTAACCACTAAGCCACCATGCCCCCCATGACAAGCTCATAGAACATGCAAATCACATTACTCATCATTACTCAAGAGCAAATGCAACGGATGTTAAAAAAAAGTCTACATACCACTGAAAATGTCAGTTTTTAAAACAATTCAACCGAGATGAATAGTTTCAGAACGAAAAAATGAAGTGAAAAACATTTACAATCCTTTTAAATGGGAAATTCAATCTAAGCTAATCTCGTCGCAAAAGTTTAAATACCCCTAATAGTTTGGTGAAGTAGCCTTTGTTAGCATTTTAGCATTTTATTTCACCACTTACTGGTTTTAATATTTTCGCACTCTTTCTTGGAAAAACACTCCAATTCCATCAGACTTCACAGCAGGCTTCAGGGTCACCCCACAGGTTTTCACTTGGAATCAAGTCTAGGCTCTGGCTCGGTCAATCAGAAACACCGACACTTTTGGTTAAGCCGTTCCTTTGTTGATTTAGATGTATGCTTTGCGTCATTGTTGTGCCGAAAGGTGAAATTCTTTTTCATCTTCAGCTTACTAGAAGACACTTGAAGGTTCTGAACTAAAATCAACCGGTATTTATATAATCCTTTAAGGTGTTCCTTGGTACATCTAATGTTGTGGAAATTCTTTTTCATCCCTCTGATCGATACCTTTCAACCAGTGAGATAGCGTGCATGCTTTATAAGCTCTTTGAGGATCATGCGTCAGAAGACGGATGAAACCGAGAAGATTCTAGCAAGAACCGCTGATCTTTATTTGGGATTAATCAGAATAAAATAATTGATGACAGCTGTATGATAATTCCTTTTGAAGATGAAGAAACCGAAGGTGAATGCGATCGTGATCCATTCTGAACACCGTCACATCCCTAATTCTAAAAGACTTAGAACGCTTATGCAACAAAGTTATTTGTTTTTTATATTATTCCTATACCTGATAGATGCAAACTCCAGGTTGTTGAATAGTCACTCCTTGGCTTTGTGAACAAATGTTTAGAGGTACAATGCCTACAACAGGAGAAGTTTGACTGGGAAAAACAGAAAACTAGAACTTAATGTGATGCTAATGAGACACAAATGAGACACAGGTGAGAGTAATTAGAGACTGTGTGACAAGATCATGTGATGGGTTTATGGGTAATGAAATCTTGTGCCGGGGGGCGCACGGTGGCTTAGTGGTTAGCATGTTCGCCTCACACCTCCAGGGTCTGGGTTCGATTCCCACCTCCGCCTTGTGTGTGTGGAGTTTGCATGTTCTCCCCGTGCCTCGGGGGTTTCCTCCGGGTACTCCAGTTTCCTCCCCCGGTCCAAAGACATGCATGGTAGGTTGATTGGCATCTCTGGAAAATTGTCCGTAGTATGAGAGCGTGTGAGTGAATGAGAGTGTGTGTGTGCCCTGTGATGGGTTGGCACTCCGTCCAGGGTGTATCCTGCCTCGATGCCCGATGACGCCTGAGACAGGCACAGGCTCCCCGTGACCCGAGAAGTTCGGATAAGCGGTAGAAAATGAGTGAGTGATGAGTGAGAAATCTTGTGCCTTATGGTGCTACCCTTAGAGAACCCCTCAAAATGAGTGTTGTCCAGATCACAATAATCGGTCATAAGGAGGTCCTGGACATACAGGAAAAATTTGCTTTTGCTGATGGGGTCCGAAGAGGTCCATCGGGAGTGCTGCGTTCAGCGGAGCATCCAGGAGATGTGACATCTTCCACTTAACAGCAAGTAGGAGTGATGTCCTCAGCATAGCTAAGGGATTGTGTGACATTTAAGGTGGAGCCCAAAATAGTAAGCATCAGTCAGGCAGAGCAGGAGAGGGATGTTTTCACCAGAGCAGGGAGGACCCTAGCCTGGTCAGGAATCCCCTGATTCTCTCAGGGCACAAATGGATTTGAGTCATTCCAGCATGGCATTGATCCAATCCCTCCTCCCCTATTGTTCTCACATCAGGTGGTTCCTATCTAGGAGCCCCTGGTGGAATGTAAAAAAAATCTGCTGCATCCATCTGTTGGTAAAACGGAGAGCAGAGTTTTATTAAGCAGTGTTTAGAGTGTTTAGATGTGGAAAGAGGAAATTTTACCTAAATTTCAGTGAAACAGTTTAGCAAAGTAATCTTAGACGTGATTACATCTTATGCTCCCGGTTCAGTGGCACTTACTGGAAATGTTGCCACCAAAAGAAAAGTCTGAAAAAAAAAATGTTTCAGCGTTTGAATCTGGTGCATACCTTTCATGAGTGCAATTGATCTACGGATCAGAAAGAATTCTTGATGGATCGCATACCTGTGATTATGAGCTCCTCGAGTAAATAAGTACAGAACGGACGGCTCAAGGATCGGAGCAAAGTGAAAAAACTCCCTATGATGTGCATTACCCAGTCACACTCCTTAGTGTGTATTTGTCCTGGGGTTTACTCACTCACTCACTCATTTTCTACCGCTTATCTGAACATCTCGGGTCACAGGGAGCCTGTGCCTATCTCAGGCGTCATCGGGCATCAAGGCAGGATACACCCTGGATGGAGTGCCAACCCATCACAGGGCACACACACACACACACACTCTCATACACTCACGCAATCGCACACTACGGACAATTTTTCCAGAGATGCCAATCAACCTACCATGCATGTCTTTGGACCGGGGGAGGAAACCGGAGTACCCGGAGGAAACCCCCGAGGCACGGGGAGAACATGCAAACTCCACACACACAAGGCGGAGGCGGGAATCGAACCCCCACCCTGAAGGTGTGAGGCGAACGTGCCAACCACTAAGCCACCGTGCCCCCCCCTCCTGGGGTTTAAATTTGCTAAATTCCCTCCTGCCTTATTGATAGCAAGAATAATGCTGGATTTTTTTTTTTTTTTTTTTTACAGTCCTGTAAACGGCATTCAAATAAATATTGAATTAAAAATCTTTGGTCTCAAAAATATCCAATTTTTTTATAGGCTTTTAAAACATATAATGCACTAAATGAGTGTTTTTCTAGTCAGCTCTTTGTCTTCATTTCATTTTAGGGATAGATTTGAGAAATCCTCCGCTGCTTTATACGTTATTACAGTACAGCACAATAGCTGAGTGTGATGTTGAATAATGGTTAATGGATCTGCACTGGCACAGGGGGGAGACACGGGCTAAATGGTTGGTCACCATGTTTTTGCTGCTACACTTTGATCAGAGGCAGCTTTCTTCCTTCAGCGTTCGCATGAAACACTGCATCGAATTCGTTAACCCGACCAAAAGCAGTGTGAAAGCTATTTCTCTACCACCACGGCACCAGTTGACACGTCGCTACTGGTGTTTTAGTTCGACTGGCATACCTCCCAGTACACAATATGGGAAGCCATAGGAGTCAGAATTAGAGAAGACAGGACATGTAGTTCTTTGTGTCAGTTTGCTGTAGCACACATGGCATCTGGTGCATTGCTGCTGCTAAGCCTCCGTGTCTGTGAGATTGCTTTGTGCCCGAGGTAGAGCTGTGAGCGGCAAATCTGGAGTTTATCCAGGCTGATAAGAACTGTTAGTTGTGGTAAGGAAGGGCAGAGCAGCGTTACAGAGATGGAAAGACTGTCAAGGCTGCTGGGAAGTGTATGTGTGTGTGTATGAAATTGGAAATTGTCATTGGTATGATAATATTCCGCTGCTTACTGTAGTCTTCTTTATGTTGCCAGCACGACGCAGCGGGTTGTGCGAGATGCGGGAATGTTTCATATGCTTATATACAACACCTCTCTCCAGAGATGGCTGACCTCTTTAGCATACACTTAGCAGAGAGAGAGAGGGGGGGGGGGGGTGTTAGTATTGAAAGAGAATGGGGAATGGGAATTGGGGAAGGCAGAGGAGATAAAGCACATATGAGAGGAAGAGACGGATTCTGTACAGTGTATGCGGATGAAACAAGAAGGGAGATGTTAAAACGAGTCGGGCATCTGCAGAGAGAGAGAGAGAGAGAGAGAGAGAGAGAGTCGAGCGAGCCGGGAAGGAGAAAAACACCAGGCACTTCAACACAGCTTGATTCCATTTTGCTTCTCTTACTTATTAGGCAGACAAAACCCCAGGAGAGGCTGCGCTCGCAGCACTAGCGCAGAGGCACCCCACTCACCAAATGTGCACCTAAAAAATGAAGGAATTAGACACTCCTCTTACCCCAATAAACGCTCAGATAGTAAAGAGGTTTTCATTCTCTCTGTCTCTTTCTCAGCGCAGCTCAGGCAGCTTTATTGGCATGGCCGTATTTAGTTTGAGTATTACCAGCGCATTACTGAAGTGTTATTAAGCAACAGATTTATTCCCAAATATCAATGAACTTTCATATTAAAGACAAGAAAGAAATGAGAAGGCTATCTGCATGTGTGTGCATGTGTGTGTGTGTGTGTGTGTGTGTGTGTGTGTGTGTGTAATAGTCATCATTTTGTCTTTTTTTTTTTATTGTCTGCTTTTTCACTCTTGCAATTTCACAGCAATTCTAGTCGCATATGACAGACCAGCTTTCTTTAATGAAAAATAAATATTTTAGTCTTTTTGTTCCTCCCCCACTGTGGATTCTTTATCCCAGTGGGTTTCCACGGGGCAAACGCATTAATTTCTCATGCTTTAATGGAACATCATATCACTTCACAAACACGCACAACACCGTTACTGTTGTTCTCCTTTTCTGATAAGATAAATGAAAGTTACATGACATCACTCTGCTGCTGTTCTTTACGAGGAAGTGGGATCATTTAGATATCTTTAGCAAGGACAAAGGGGACACGGTGGCTTAGTGGTTAGCACGTTCACCTCAAACCTCCAGGGTCGGGGGTTCGATTCCCTCCTCTGCCTTGTGTGTGCGGAGTTTGCATGTTCTCCCCGTGCCTCTGGGGTTTCCTCCGGGTACTCCGGTTTCCTCCCCCGGTCCAAAGACATGCATGGTAGGTTGACTGGCATCTCTGGAAAATTGTCCGGAGTGTGTGAGTGAATGAGAGTGTGTGTGTGCCCTGTGATGGGTTGGCACTCCGTCCAGGCTGTATCCTGCCTCGATGCCTGATGACGCCTAGGAAAGGCACAGCCTCCCCGTGGCCTGAGGTGGTTCGGATAAGCGGTAGAAAATGAGTGAGCAAGGACATTTATTAGGACGCAGAAAGCAAATGCTTGATTTCTTGACGTTTTGGAGTGTCATGCTTGTTCTAGCTAGTCAGCACACAAACTGAGGTTCAGCAGGTCTCAACGTCAACCTGAAGTTGTGTCTAGTTTTTCTCCTGAGAAAAAAAAACCTCCTGTAGCTATTAATAGTTTATATTCACACTACATTATCCAGTGCTGCAGAAATTAACTATTGTGTTGTTAAGACTAAAGACTAACTAAAGCCGAGTCTTGTTTTTACAACAACTATGCTACCTTGTACATTTATACTGCTTTTAGCACTTTATATTTGTATTTTTCCTATAGACGTTTTTACTATTCAAAAGTTTAGGATCCCCTTTAAATTTGCTTCTTTTTACTGGTGCATCGGGGCCTCGCGCTCCTTTTACTGTTCTGGCTACAAGCAGATTGTGCTGTTCTGTAAAAGGAGTAGTTCACAGCATGGCAATATAAGTTCTTACCATAAAATAAAAAAAAGTCATACAAAGCCAACTAACCTAAAAAAGGTGACTTTAATTGCTCCTTTAATCAGTACCAGGTTTTTTTTTATTATTTGTTTGTATTAAAGTGCTAACATGATTTAAATAGGGTTTTCTAATCATTTCTAATCAAATATTTGGACGCCCTAGGTATTTGGTTCAAGTCCCGTCACCTGGTGTGCACACTGCTGGGGATTGATCTGCCTGGAAATCCAGTGACTCATGGGATTGCTGTTGATGGGGCCGCCAAGAGACGGTCCCGCCTTCTTTGTTGCATCAGTCAACTTTATGGTCGGGTCTTCATCAGCGATCATTGAAGACATCGGTTGGCAGGAATTAGTGTTAAGTCTATAATGAACTCAGAATTGATGCTGACCTGTTAGTTCCTCGGGAGCTCTTAGTTGCTTAATTCCACTCAACTACAAACCTTTGTAGAAAGGACATTATTTACATTTACATTATTTACTATCCAGTGACTCCCAAATGACGATAAGGTTCCCTTTTGAGTCTGGTTCCTCTCAAAGTTCCTTCCTCATATCATCTCAGGGAGTTTTTTTTAAGGGGCAGTAAAGTAATTTTAAGTAATTAAGGGGCAGTCGTGGCCTAATGGTTAGAGAGAGTAACCCAAAAGGTTGTGGATTTGAGTCTCGGGCCGGCCACGACTGAGGTGCCCTTGAGCAAGGCACCGACCCCCCCCAACTGCTCCCCGGGCAGAACAAATTCTGAGTATGGCTCGCCGTATGTCACTTCACTTCACTTCACTTTTTCCTTGCCGCCGTCACCTCCGGCTTCGTTCGTTAGGGATAGATGTTAAAGAGATATGGTAACTTAATTAGAAACTTTTTTATTATATTTGTATATACTTATGCTAAAAAGCTTCTTTGAGACAATGTGAATTGTAAAAAGTGCTATACAAATAAATTGAATTAATAATCAGTTGGCCTGGATAAAATGATGAACTTGGATTAGCAAACATGACATGAGATAGAAACGGAGGACTGCTGGGTGCCGATAAACGGCTTCTGTGCTACAATGTACAGTTGATCTCTCTTTAAAAATCATCTGATTAATTCCATGTTTTTGAAATGGATTAAAACGGGTTTTTCTTTGCAAAGCGAGGAAATTGCCAAGTGATCCTAAACCTTTGAACAATAGTGTAATGAGAATGTAAGAACTTTTTCTTTGTCCTCTAGTGGAGTGTTTTTGAGCCTCTTGCTTGGAAACGACAGTACAAACGGCAATTTAAAATGAAATCTCAAAAACTACAAGGTGTATTTGAAAGATTCTAGTACTTAGAATGTCAGTAGGTCAGATTAAGAGAAGATGGGGTCGAGCAAAAAAAATAAAATTAATTGGTGGGAAATAAAAAAGTGTTTTTTCTTCTGGTTTTGTGAGTTTTGGTCACAGAGTGTCATCCTTATACCCTTTTTAATCTGCAGAATCTTGGTGCCGGAGTTGTGTTTTGTTTAGCTGGAAATTTTCCTTGTACTCTTATAGCTGAGCTTCTACACGTATTTCTGCTATGCTGCATGTGTAAGGATTTATTATTTCTGACCTGGCTCAGGGTGGATGGGGTTAAATACAGACTTCGGTTCCTGGAATTCAAAACCCACAGCAGAAAGTCAGTATCAATTTAATTCATTTAAAATACAGCATTAATTTAAGGTTTTAAAAATGGATAAAAAAAATTATATTGTATTTTTACTGTAATTCCAGGCTTATTATACTGTTTTCACTTAGTCAAATAATAATAATAATAATAATAATAATAATAATAATAATAATAATAATAATAATAATAATAATAAACATTTCTCTTCACCTCCTGCTATGAATGGTTGTGTATGTGACCTTTAGAATTCAAATTCAAATTTCAATTCAAATTTCCCTCCGTTTAATTTGATTTTGATGACAAAATGAAATAAATAGACAAAAAACGATTAGATTTCATTAACTTTCTGCTGTTTTTGTAATAGATCTGTTTGTCAGAAGAGTATACTAATAAGTACAGTATCTTATAACAAACAGCCAGATATCAACATTATACTTTGTAACATGACAAGTAAAAATCATTTCGGCTATTGAGACGGAAAAAAATGGCAAAATGGCAAGGGGAAGTAATAAGAACTTCACAGAATATCACAGAAAAACACAGGCTACTGAATCAATCTGTCATGATTTTATTAGATGTGCAACACAAGCAACCAAAACAGTGAAACAAGAACCATAATCGTAGACAATGCTTATAAAGCAAAAAACAGGCAGACTATGTACTGAATATGTTGGATGTATGACGTGGTCAGGTGATGTGCTGGGGCTGATGGGTAATGCAGGTGCAGGTTTTGGACAAATCATGACATAAACAATGCATATATGCTTAGTATCCCACTCTACTATGCTAGAACAGGTCTATAGACCATAGACTTAGACTATAGACTAGTTCTATAGACCATAGATGTAGACTATAAAACAATACAGAACAGTCCAACAAATGCCTAGAAAGGTCAGAGGCACAACAATGCTCATGTACTCCTCCATGGAGAACATCTTAAGGTCCCTCTATATTCAGATTGCTTCAGGTCAACTTTCTGCTTCAGTTTATACCTCAGTATTTTGTTTATACTGTACATTCACACCAGCATTAGAGCGGGTTCACACACTCACACGCTCTCACACACCTAGAGACAGTTAAGTGTAACCAGTTCACTTACCTGGGAGGTGGGTGGAAAACCAGAGAAGCCAGAAGAAGCCCACACAAGCATGAGGAACTCCACACAGAGAGTAACCCAAGCTCAGGATTACCCTGGAGCAACCCTGGAGATGTGAAGATGCAATCCTACACGTCTTAAATCAGATCTAGAGAAAGCAGTAGTCAATACTCAACATTAATTTTGTTGTTCTGGGTTCTTTCTTTTTTTAGTGCTCTATCTTTGGTCAAGTTTGAACCTCCTGGCAGAGCCAACCAGGTTTTGTGCTGAAATAGTCTGTACAGTATATTAGCAGAATTCATGATGTCCTCAATCTTCACCAAAAACAGCCTCTGGGCTTCACTAATCTTATTATTATTTTTTTTATAGCAGGTACTGTATCAGGTTCTTTTTTCTTTGTGTGCAGCCTTTTCGTATTGGCAGACGTGGTAATGGTGTACTTTTACTAAAAAGTTTGGTGATGCCAAATGTAGAGCTAATGATGCATAGTGAGGCTCAGGTGCCCGGTTTGATGAAACCTTCTTTCTTGCAATGCTTCCAAACAGCTTGTATTTTTGAAAGCTGCATTTAACCATCGAGTTTTAAACCAGCTAAGATTTGCCGTTCTAATACCTTCACTGTCATCTCCACAATGCACTGGTAAATTTTCTGTCTTTTTTATTGTCATGGCCCTTATTTCTGGTTAATGGTATTTTAACCTGTGTATGTTTTGTTTTGTTTATTATAGCTATTACTTGATTTGTGTTAACTGTTCTTTGGCTATTCCAGTGGTAATGGAAGGTTTTACATGTGTGTATTTATATCATGAAGAAAAAGGACTTGGTTAAATGGCAGCTATTTAGATTAGCAAATGGGGAATAATGTGCATTTTAAGAATGGCAATTTAGAATAATAAAAATATTCCTTAGGCCAAACAATAATTTATATCTACATAGTGCTAAAAAAAAAAGGTATTTCTACTTAGAGGATATGAATGCAGTGGAATTAAAAAAAAGAAAAGAAATTATTATAGTAATATTTATATTATGCAATCACTCTTGACCATCAGAATGCCAATAATTCTGGAGGGCAGTATATTTGAGTGACCATCATATTCTGCTTGACCGGTTCCATATGTTGTCATGAAACCATGTTTGTGGAATCTAACAGTACACGCACACACACACACACACACACACACACACACACACACACACACACACACACACACACACACACACACACACACACACACACACACACACAGACTACTAACACTGTGCTGGAAGAAATTCAATCCGAGAAGAAACTAGATGTAAAATGTCACAATATAGATAGGATGGATGGATAAATGGATGGATAGATAGATAGATAGATAGATAGATAGATAGATAGATAGATAGATAGATAGATAGATATATAGATAGATAGATAGATAGATAGATAGATAGATAGATAGATAGATAGATAGATAGATAGATAGATAGATAGATAGATAGATAGATTTGAGACTCTTGTGCTCATTTTATTGGGGATATTATTTTGGATCATTTTGGTAACAGTTTGAAAACAACAAAAGGATTCTTTGAGACATGTTTTGAAAGCGTCTCTCCAAGTAACGAGTAGTCTATAATTAAAAGTAGTCTTTAAAAAATAAAGAAGATAGGACATGGAGAGAGAGAGAGAGAGAGAGAGAGAGAGAGAGAGAGAGAGAGAGAGAGAGAGAGAGAGAGAGAGAGAGAGAGATGGATGGATGGATGGATGGATGGATGGATGGATGGATGGATGGATGGATGGATGGAGCCTCAAAGAGAGATATATAGATTGATAGAAATAGCTTTAGAGAGAGAGAGAGAGAGAGAGAGAGAGAGAGAGAGAGAGAGAGAGAGAGAGAGAAAACCAAGGTTAAAGCAGTGTGATGTGTCTAAATCCCCCATAGATAGATAGATAGATAGATAGATAGATAGATAGATAGATAGATAGATAGATAGATAGATAGATAGATAGATAGATAGACAGACAGACAGACAGACAGACAGACATCTGGGATAAAGGAATTGCCTCCTCACTATTCCCATCTCCACCCTGTCTTCATGGAGTTTGCATGTTGTCTCAGTGCTTTAGGGGTTTCCTTTGGGTACACCAGTTTTCTCCTCCAGTCCAAAGACACACTTTGTGCCCTCATTCCCAGATTGCCCACAGATAGGCTCCAGGCTCCCTGTGACCCTGTGCAGACAGACAGACAGACAGACAGACAGACAGACAGACAGACAGATAAAACTGAACTAATCCCCACCAAAGACTTGCTATTCTTCCTCTAACTGACTGGTCTGTATATCAGTATTGGTTAGTTGACAGAGCAGAGGTTATGGGATCATTTTAATGATGTATTCCAAAGAAATGAATTACACCACCTCCCTGTCACACTACTGGAATAGTCTTCCTGTAAGAGCGCTTTCTGTGTATTGGCCTGTCTTTGTGCACAGAATGCTCTGACAGCGAGTCTGTACTTAGTCAGCATGCCCTACATCAGTCTGCAATAGCAGTGTATTGTCTTAGGATTCATATAGTATTGTGTCTTGTTCTGTGTTCACATCTGAAGTCATATAATTAGTTGAGTCGTGCTGTGCTTGTGTCCAGCTAGTCCTGATTGAAAACTGAGTGAACAGAGAGTTAGGCTCTCTCTCTCTCTCTCTCTCTCTCTCTCTCTCTCTCTCTCTCTCT
Source organism: Tachysurus fulvidraco (assembly GCF_022655615.1). Lineage (NCBI taxonomy): Eukaryota > Metazoa > Chordata > Actinopteri > Siluriformes > Bagridae > Tachysurus > Tachysurus fulvidraco. Next base: position 23,879,648 of record NC_062523.1, on the reverse strand, counting down.
CTCTCTCTCTCTCTCTCTCTCTCTTCCTCTATTCTGTAAAGGTCATGAATCCCAGTCGATCTGGTTTGCCGTGTAAATTACACCTGACAGCCGAGCTCAAGGCTGCTCTTTGCTCCCAACCTGAAGAACCCCAAGGGAAATGTGCATGTGTGTATGTGTACCTGTTCTTTTCCTGCATATGTGTGTATGTGTGTGTGTCTGTGTAGACTGCAGGTGATAATGCATGGTCATATGAAGCAGTTTACTGGGTCAGTCCCCGGTGAGTAACATGTTTTTGCCGTTCCTTCTTCCTGCGTCTCTGCTTTAGATCCTCTCACCAATGAGCATCATGGACAGCAAATCAGTCTTGCCTCAGCACCACAGGGAGTTTTGTCATATCCTCACACTGGTGTCACATTTTAGACAAAAAAAATTGTAGTTTGTGTACACTGATGCAACTCTGGCGCAAGACAAGACAAAGGAGGAAGGATATGTCTGTGTCGGGATATGGGTGTGTGAGCGAGCGACAAACACAGGAAAGCCATGTAATTAACCACCATCTTAGACATCATTAATTTGACAGTGATGCTGTTGTTGGGAGGAGTGTGCTTTGTGGAAGGGTGAGCACATTACATGGTGTGTGTTTTTGCGAAGGAGCAGAAACATTAACACTTAAAGTAGTTCATGTTTTGCTGTCCCGCTTAAGCCCACTGTAGCCTGTCAATAATGTTTCATCTTTTCTGCGGTGTAGTATTTCCCCTTAAGCAGCAGTCTTTTGGAAGATTTACAGAATGGCTGTAGTGTAGATTAGACAAGCGTGCTCCATAAACCAGGAAAAGCCCACGCAGAGAGAGAGAAAAAAAAAACATATGTGAAAAGAGAGAGAGAAAGAGAAAGAGAGAGAGAGTGACATTTTGTCTTCTGCGGCAGAGGAAGCCGTGCTATAATCGGTTTCGCTTAATTTGAGCTCAATTGGAAAGTTATTAGAGAGCCCGATTTAGCCGTTTGTGAATTTGGTCAAGGGCACTGCAGCGGAGCCGGAGCTCAGAGCGCCGCTTGGAAACAGCGACGTGTGTCTGCTGGAGCAGAACCGCAGTGAGGAGGAGCTGCTGATATACACGATACACCCTGCACGCTCTCACCGAGCCTGATCAGAGCATCCCCACAAGGCGTTCTGCTCACACTGTGGTGAAGAATAAAGCGCTCTGTGTGTGCGTGTGTGTGTGTGTGTGTGTGTGTGTGTGTCTGGGTGGAGAGGTTGTTTGGTTCACATGGTGGTGTGTGTTTGTCTGTTTGCTTTGTGTTTTTTGAATTGCCTTTGGCAGAACTTGTTCTTATCAGCGCACATTTCAGGTGGCTTTGTGTGTTTTGCCAGTAGGTCGCTTTGGCAGACCTCTTCTGTTTGCTTTGGAGGTCATCTAACAAACATTTATTATTTATTTTTTTACAATGCAGGTGAAAGACAGTGAAATGAATCACTGTCATGTGTGTAAATGGCATAAAACTACACAAAGTCCATGCTTTTTCTTTGTGTGTGTGTGTGTGTGAGTGTGTGTGTGTGTGTGTGTGTGTGTGTGTGTGTGTGTGTGTGTGTGTGTGTGTGTGTGTGTTTGTGTGTGTGTGTGTGTGTGTGAGTGTGTGTGTGTGTGTTTTTGATCTCTCGACTGTTGTTCCAGGAAGGGCAAAAATGAATCAAGTAATTACAGGAAATATTTCACCAAATGATCATTAGGATAAAATATGCTCACAAACTAGCATTATTACTTCAGTTTTACTTCAGTTTTACATTCCAAACACATGAAGTTACTTAAAAGATAAAATGTTTTTTATTTAAATCATTAATCTGAGACAAACTCAGAAATACAACTGTTACATTCCAGCACATTAATCATTAATTGAAGTTAATAAGGCAAACCTTTTCAACCTTTTTTTCATTTTTAATGTTCTAACACGTGTAACTAAAAATATAAGCTCCAATTTTATGTGGTTAAACAGCACACGTGGTTCAGTGAACAAATTTCTTTCATTTCTAAAATCAAAACTAGAGCATAATATAAATGACTGTGCAGTAAGCCCCGCCTCCTGGGAATGACCATTGGTTCCTGTTCTCAACCAATCATAACCCAGAGCAAGCGATCTGTACTCGAAGTGAGTTTAGAGACAATTAGCTAAGCAGCAGCTGTGAGGCAATTCCAAATAATCAGAAGTCAATCTAAACAAAATCTTGGTATCAGTGAAAAATAATGCTCTTTTAAGCCCCCCAACACTCAGACTAAGCACTAAGCTGTACTCCAAACATAACACAATGCGTAATTGCGACAGCGCAGCGTAATTAGTTTGAGTTTAATTACCAGAAGGGGTTAACTCTTTTATTACTGGATTCAAAATGCACCGTGACTCATGCTGCCTTAATTTCTCACGATAATTATGATTACCCTTCATATTGATTAATTTCACGCTGTGTGCATTGCGTGCTTAAAGGGGAGGTTTGTCAAAAAATATTAATTAGCATTCTCTGAACTTCTGAGATGAGACATGTTACCGCCTCTGACCCGATAAGTGTTGCGCCTCGTGCAAATGACAGCATGTAAACATTGTGTTTACTTTCCGCCGCCCGCAAAATAGGTCTTCATTTGCTGAAACAACAAGTGAAGGTCAACATCAGATCAGCAGCTATCAGGCAACCGCTTGACATGCTAGTATTTTCTATTAACAGCGTGACCTTTACTTCATTCTGTCTGAGTGGGAGTCCAGTAAAACTGCACTTTTCTTTCTCGAACGTCAGTGCATCTCTCTTCCACCTTTTACATCACAACCTTTCTATCAAAACATGTGTTTTCCAGCATGAGCGGAGTTATTTTACTGAGCTAGTGTAGGGCAAGTATCAGGTACAGTACCTCTAGAGCTCCATCTCTCTCTCTCTCTCTCTCTCTCTCTCTCTCTCTCTCTCTCTCTCTCTCTCTCTCTTTCTGTCTCTCTCTCTCTCTCTCCCTCTCTCTCCCTGGCTCTCATTTCATGACAAATAATGCGTCATTTGTGTTGCTAAGCCTTATGTAACAAATTAGGAGCTGTATTTAGAGCTAAAGTGTGAGCAGTGAGGAGTTAATGGCAGAATTTCTGCTGAATTGTTTAGAAAGTTGTGCTTTTGTGCTCCGCAGTGTTCGCTTAGATGAGAGGCATGTTTCTGTCATCGATTTGCTCTGACTTTAAACTGTATTAGGCTTAGCTTCAGTTCTCCCAAACTCAGACACAGATTTTTTTTGAATGGGACAGTGATGAGACGAGTCTCTATTATTACTGAATCTGCAGTTTACTGATAATGTTATATCAAGGGCATCATAAGGACTATTCATGACCATCCATCTTACTGATATATATATATATATTTCTCTGCCTGTGATCTAATGTGTTGTGTCTTGTGTAAAAATACTGGTTTGGTTACTCTAACTTTAACCTTTTCAATCTTTCCCTTTTTATGCATTGCATTTTATTAGTAGAAACCTTTATGTTGCTTTTCCCTGTTTATTGTACACTATAGATTAAGTGTACCTCAATGTATTTTTATTTATTTATTTATTTATTGTTTTTGAATGAAGGCACTTTCGCTACCTTTAGCTACTCGGACCCCAAGCCAGCAGCAAAAGATTTCAACGTTTATGTTTTTATGGCATTTGGCTGGTGCACTTATCCACCACGACTTACAAAAATGCTTTTAAAGTCTCTGTCAATGAATACACACATCAACACTGTTCAGGATATCAAAACACTATTTGGAATACGAGTAATAAAAACACTACTTAGAATTCTACATGGAGTAGAACGTTCGGCTAAAAACCTTCAGGAGTTAGATATTTAACACAACACAATTTCCACACGTTGCTGTGAATGGTCTCATCTGAATAACCTGAATCTTCCACTTACTGAAGATTCACTGAAGATGTTTTGACCCAGTTCTCATCCACTATCCAGTGGATTTCTTCACTTGTCTGCTATGGATTTAAAGCTAAGAACTCAGACATGACGCTGATGCTCATACTGGAGAGGGTTTTCAACACACTCAGTGCTGTTTGACTTTATAGTGTTAAAGAGTCTCATAGACTCAGAATTTACACTTCCTGATGAGGATTAGATGAGGATGGGTTTTCTTTTCAGTCTGGTTTCTCTCAACGGTTTCTTCAGTATGCCGACTTAGAGAGTTTCACTGTCAACATGGCAGTGGTTGTGCAAGCAGGTAAGACTCTGGGTCGTTGATCTGATGATAAGGGTTCAAGCCCCAGCGCTGCCACTATTGGGCCCTTAAGTAAGACCCTTATCCCTCACTACTCCATGGGTGCTGTATAATGGATAACTCTGCATTCAGACCCTAACTGAAAAATAAACATTTAAAGCTTTCTCCAAGTATATTTTATAGATATTAATATTAACAAATTGCACCAATCGGATATAGCAATCTTTCTTTCTTTGTATTTGTGTGTGTGTGTGTAGTGGATGGCTGTACAGACTGGTCTGTGGACTATCTGAAGTACCGTGTGCTGCACGGAGAACCTGTGCGGATCAAGTGCGCTCTGTTTTACGGCTACATCCGGGCGAACTACTCACAGGCCCAGAGCTCAGGTCTCAGTCTGATGTGGTACCGCAGCTCAGGGCTCGGCCACGGTGACTTCGAGGAGCCCATCTCATTCAACGGCCTGCGCATGAGCAAAGAGGAGGACGCCATCTGGTTCAGACCTGCTGAACTGCAGGATGCCGGCCTCTACTCCTGCGTGCTGAGGTGAGACTGAATCACACACACACACACACACACACATATGTGCTCACATGGCTTTTTGATTATGTGCGTAGCATCTCATGCAACATGCATGTAAGCGCTCGGATGCTATAATGCTGACTGATCAAAGACGCATGGCTGAGAGAAATAATAAAAAAAATATACATGCGTGTGTGTGTGTGTGTGTGTGTGTGTGTGTGTGTGTGTGTGTGTGTGTGCGCGTGTGTTATGTAGTTTATGTATGTGCTATGTGTGTATTATGGCTATAATGTCTTCAAGCATTCATGCAAAAAATACAAATAAAAAATTGTCCATTATTTATTTGCTGCAAATAACGGACAAATGAAAAGAAAGAATGAGTCGTATTACATTGTTTATTATTCATAAACAAATAATGCTTTTTATCAAATAGACATTTTCAAAATCTTTGTCCCATAAGAGGAGAAAAAAGTTAGAATTATGCTTATCGGCGTGAGCATAAATCTGCCGTATATTTGCGTGTGTGAGTGAGTGTGTGTACTGTACTGTATGTTGGTGTTATTTAGTAAAGGAGTGACTGAGTGCGGTGAGACAGCAGAGGACAGAGGGAAGCTCAGTCACCCATCAATCACACGCTGATGCTCTGGCTCGGCTCAGGAGCTCTGAGGCCTCTCGCTGGCTCGGGTGTCCTTCTGCTTAAGCTTAAATCTGATAATCTGCTCATCATGACCACATTAGCATCATGGAATGTCACTTTCAATCTTGCGAGTGTGTGTGTGTGTGTGTGTGCGTGTGCATCTATCTGTCTGTCTGTCTGCATGTGTGTGTATGTGTGTGTCTGTCTGTGTGAATGTGTGTGTGTGTGTGTGTGTGTGTAGTGTGTGTATGTATGTATGTGTGTGTGTATGTGTGTGTGTCTGCATGTGTGTATGTGTGTGTGTCTGTCTATTTATGCAGGTAGGTATGTGAATAGATTTTTTTTTTAAAAACATCACTTTCATCATCATTTTCTTATCACATTAACATTGCAAGGGCAACCAGGAAGATCTACACTAGTTTTTCAGAGGATGACCATGTCAGGGAGCAAATAAAGAAATGGTAGCAAGATGTGGTAGGGAATTACAGCTTCGATCCTTTCAGTAAATACCTCTACCGGCTTGAGGAACGCTATCGATTTCATAATATGTTTCAGATAGCATAGTTACATATAGTATTCTATATAATACAACATATAGTTTTCTATATAATAGCATACTTAGCCAATCGATGTGCAGTTTGCATGCTAATTCATGTACATCCCCTGTGCTAATACATGATAATCTGGACAACATACACATCTATATTTAATAGAATACTTATTGTTTAATAGCCCCTATCCTCTAATGTGTCTATAATCTGTCTGCCTACCACAGAGTATATATACATGCTGTAAGATCACTGGAATTAGCAATATAAGCAATATAAAGAGTCATCAGTTAAACCAAAGCAGCTTTCCCTTTCTTTCACTGCGGGTGTTCATTTCAATCACTTGAGACTCTTGTGCTCATTTTATTGGGGATATTATTTTGACATCTTTTAGGCATTAAAGCACAAGGGATCATTTTGGTAACAGTTTGAAAACAACAAAAGGATTCTTTGAGACATGTTTTGAAAGCGTCTCTCCAAGTAACGAGTAGTCTATAATTAAAAGTAGTCTTTATAAAATAAAGAAGAAGGGACATAGAGAGAGAGAGAGAGAGAGAGAGAGAGAGAGAGAGAGAGAGAGATGGATGGATGGATGGATGGATAGAGCCTCAAAGAGAGATAGATAGATTGATAGAAAGAGCTTTAGAGAGAGAGGGGGATAGATAGATAGATAGATAGATAGATAGATAGATAGATAGATAGATAGATAGATAGATAGATAGATAGATAGATAGAGAGAGATGGATGGATGGATGGATGGATGGATGGATGGATGGATTGATGGATGGATGGATGGATGGATGGATGGATGGATGGAGACTCAAAGAGAGATAGATAGATTGATAGAAAGAGCTTTAGAGAGGGGGGGGATAGATAGATAGATAGATAGATAGATAGATAGATAGATAGATAGATAGATAGATAGATAGATAGATAGATAGATAGATAGATAGATAGATAGATAGAGCTTGCGAGAGAGAGAGATGGATGGATGGATGGAGCCTCAAAGAGAGATAGATAGATTGATAGAGAGAGAGAGAGAGAGAGAGAGAGATACTGTAGATAGATAGATAGATAGATAGATAGATAGATAGATAGATAGATAGATAGATAGATAGATAGATAGATAGATAGAGCCTCAGAGAGAGAGATAGATAGACTGATAGAAAGAGCTTTAAAGAGATAGATAGATAGACAGATAGATAGATAGATAGATAGATAGATAGATAGATAGATAGATAGATAGATAGATAGATAGATAGATAGATAGATAGATCGATCGATTCTCAGAGAGAAATAGAAGCGGTTAAAAGGTTAAAGCAGTGTGCTGTGTCTAAATCCCCCATTTTCAGTGCACAGTGTATTATATACAGTAGAAGTGTGCGTACACTTTTCCGGCCGGTGCTTGTGTGAGCTCTCCGTGGACACAGTAATGAGTGTGAGGTCATATTCATTCATTCATTCATTCATTTGCTACCGCTTATGCAAACTTCTCGGGTCAGGGGGAGCCTGTGTGTGAGGTCATATCTTTATCAAAATGATGTCACAAGCTACAGAAAGGATGAGGGCCTCCAACTGTGTGAAGTCTGCAAGGCAGCAGGTAACCGAATAAAATCATGTCATTTTAGCTTTCTGGAGCCATAGACTTGTTTTTTTTTAGTTACTGGAAATTTAGTTACTGTGAAGATTAAGGCTACATTTAGCTTTAATGGCACTGCAGTATGAATTAGCTGCATTAAAGATGACGTCAGTGGAAGATCCTCACACGGAAAGTAAGTCAAGAGAAGAGAAGAGAAAAGGGAACGAGTGCCAGGTTGCTGTATTAACATATAGAATTGCATTTCCTGTAACTTGAACCATGTGTTTAATGAAAGCAGCAGATTGGTCACATAAAAGCTAATAAACTGGAAGCCACCCGTGAGATGATTTGCATGATTCTTAGCGGGGGTAACTAGCTTTGCCTCGTTGTTAGCCATGCTAGCAAGCACAATTAGCATTTCTTTATTTAAGCACCGGTGCGGATTTTCTGCTCCCCGAGCGAGGTCAGGTTTAATCGGCTGAACTCAGCTGTGAACAAAAGTCCTTCAACGACTGGTTTTTAAATGCTCAATTATTTAATAACTGAGTAGAGTTTAAACTGCAGATTTAAGCCGGTTATCACACCAATTTAAAAAAAAATGTTCATCTATTCATGCAGTGGGAATCCTTATACGTGGAGCAGTGTGTGGTTGAGTGTGAAGTGTGTTTCATTCTGGCTTTAACAGGAACTCGACGTTCTGCATGAAGGTGTCCATGACTCTGCTGGTGGCTGATAATGACACAGCGGTCTGTTATAACTCCAAACTGCGCTACACAGAGAAGGCCGAGCTGGGCAAGAGCAAGGACATTTCCTGCCCTGATATCCAGGACTTCATCCAGCCTGGCCAGGAGCCACAGATAACGTGGTATAAGGTAGAGTAGAGTGTTGAGTGTGTTTGCCTTCTAGCTGTCATTGTTCTCGTTATGCTTGATAGGTTTATTGTATTCTCGTAGACTAGCTAGAGAGAAGAGAGAGAGAAGAGTGAGAGCGAGAGAGAAGAAAGAGAGAGAGAAGAGAGAGAAGAGAGAGAAGGAGAGAGAGAGAAGAGAGAGAGAAGAGAGAGACAGAGAGAGAGAAGAGAGAGCTAGAGAAGGAGAGAGAGAGAAGGAGAAGAGAGAGAGAAAGGAGAGAGGAGAAGAGGGAGAGAAGAGTTAGAGAGAGAGAAGAGAGAGGGGGAGAGAGGGAAGGGAGAGGAGAGAGAGGGAGAGAGAGAGGGAAAAAGAGAGAGAGAAGAGCGAGATGAGAAGGGAGAGGGGGAGAGAGTGAGGGGGAGAGAGGGAAGAGAGTGAGAGAGAGAGAGAGAGGAAAAAGAGAGGAGAGTAGGAGAGAGAGTAGAGAGATAAAAGAGGAGAAAGAGAGAGAGAAGAGAAGATAGAAGGGAGAGATAGATAGACAGAGAGCTGGTAAAAAAAGAGAGAGATACTACTCTATATTTTGTTATCTATCTCTCTCTCTCTCTCTCTCTCTCTCCACTCTCTCTCGTTCTCTCTCTCTCTTCTCTCTCTCTCTACTCTCTCTCTCTCACTCTATTTCTCTTCCCTCTCTCTCTACCCTCTCTCTCTTCTCTCTCTCTCTCTAATTCGGATGAACAGGAGTGCAGTGAGTGGCAGTGGAGGCCGAGTATACTGCAGTCTGGAGACACTCTCTCCATCCAGGAGGTGACGGAGGATGACATTGGGAACTACACCTGCGAGCTGCCCTTCGCCGGTTTCCTCGTGCGCCGAACAACTTACCTGAGTGTGACAGGTAATACTAAAAGTGTGTAATTTCCTGTACAGCACCACACTTTTTTTAGGTGAGTCACCTGATACATTCTGTAGTGGCATGATAGATGTAACAGGATAGTTAGCACTCATGAAGATGGCTACGGTGAGAACGGGGAAGAATGGGCTAGAACAGATTAATGTATGTATTTAATACGCTGTGCTTCTCCCCTCTTGAGGCTGTTTAATAAAGCGATTTCAGGGTGCTGTGTCTTCATAACGTTAACTGCAGTGATAAAGCACTTCATTATAGAGCTGTGACAGCACAGCAGACCCACTTTACTGCACTCGCATGCACACACACTTAACTTCCATTATTTCTGTGACCTTCCAGCTGCTCATGCGCACACACACACACACCCACACTTTTCTGCAGACGCATGCGCATGCTTCGCCTTATCTCTGTCATCCATTAAATCGAAATTCATGCCAGTAAGAACCGCACAATTAATTGGATATTAAATGGTCGGGTGCAATTAGCTAATCATGAAAGGCATTGGCCAGTGTATTCGGTTTGTAGTGTGTTCACTGCATCAGAATTAATCACGCCAGCATTACTCAGCAAATGATCTATAGAACAAACCACAGCCACTATTGATGAGCGTGCGGGGAGTCCAGTGACCAGCAGCAGATGTTCCTGTTGAGTGTTCTGATAAATCACAGCCATTCGCCTGGTCCATATTAGTCTTGTTTTGAGCAGTCTACTCAAATGTGCATAATCTGTTCACTGCAATCGCATTCAGTCAAAAAAAAAAAAAAATCGCACTTGGCAATTTGGGCTTAGCTGAGCAGTCAGTTATGGACTTAATCATTGCTGATATTATTGAAGTGTAATAGAGTTTGTAAAGGTCAAAAAAGTTTTCCATAAACATTGTGAGTTACTCAAAACACTAATCAGTTTCTTTACATACCAGCACTTTACAGGCATGGACCTGATTTTAATACGCTTTAAAAAATAATAAATAAATAAATAAATAAAATAAAATATTATAAAATAAACAAACAAATTAAATAAAAATAAATCAATTGAAATAAAATGAAATAAAATGACATTAAATAAATAAATACAATAAAATAAAAAAATATAAAAATAAAATAAAATGATGAGGACGATGAACTTAATGAAGAACAAATCCTGCTCGAATATTGTATACCTTTAATTGGTACACAGTTTTACGTACATCTCAGTTATCACCCACCTGGTCGGTCAAGGTCGGTTTAAATGGTAATCATGGTCACGTATACCCTTTTGTTTAGTGACGGTCCTTGATGTCCTGCTGCTGCTCCCATACTACCAGTTAATCAAGGTTATTCGTTTAGAGTTCTAAACGTATTGACTTTGATACTTAAGCCTTTTTGGGAATGAGCTCTTTCTGATGTGGAGTGGAATCTAGGTGCAAACAATCTGTTAATTCTTACACTTTTAACCAGATTGATCTCAGTAAGAAATGACGCATATGTTCTGGTTAATTACGGCACAGTTCTAAGCTTAGAGAGATAGAAGTTACTCAGCTGTGCAGTTAATCACCACTGACTTACTGTACAGTGGAAGAGAATTTGAGTTACAGAATGTATAAAGATCACAGCATACAGGTTTTTTATATGATTTAATTTACACAGAGGTGTCAGCATTTGATATTTACAGCATTTAGCAGACACCCTTATATCCAGAGCGACTTATATTATCTCATTTATATACAACTGCGCAATTGAAGGTTAAAGGCATTGCTCAGGGACTCAACAGTGGCAGCTTGGTGGACCTGGGATCGAACTCACAACCTTCTGATGGGTAGCCCAACACCATAATCACTAGGCTACCACAGATATATGTGTCATATAAAGTAAATACAAATACGACTACCCTGGATTCTACAGCTGGTCTAGCAAGCCTTCATTTCATGTCTACTCATTCTGGTTTTGACCCTCGTTTGTTTCCCGACCGTAGTCTCATCCTTGAAATACCTCTTTGTACATCGCCTGATCATTTATTATTTATTTATTATTTATCATCGCCTTATTCTGAATTCTGTCTTTAACATTGTGCTTCGGATTTGTTTGTGTGTGCCAGACTTTACTTTTAATCAAATTAAATTCACAGTAACTGTTATCATCTCTACCACCTGACAAGTAGAAGACAATATATCGGTGTTAAAAGTCTCTGTCTTGACACACACACAAAGACATACTGTATCATGTGATCTTTATGTGCTTTAAGAACCCCATATTCACCCAGTGAGCAGTGTATTAGCAATACTACACAAATACTTCAATTCTTCAAGGCCTGGATCCTACAAGATGTTTGAAAAATCCTTGTTGAGATGATTGTATTACACATTTCCTGTAGATTTTTTTAGGTCCTGTGAGTCTTCTGTTCTACCACATTCCTAATGTGATCTACTGGATTCAGATCCGGTGACTGGGAAGAACAATAAAGTACACTGAACTCATTGTCATGTTCATGAGACCAGTTTTAGATGGCTTTGGCTTTGACATCATCAAGGGGATGTGATAGCTTAGTCGTTAAGGCTTCGGCTAAGCGATCACAAGGTTGTGAGTTCAAATCCCAGTTCTACCAAACTACCACTGAGCAAGATCCTCAAATGATCAGTTGTATAAAATGTCATCATGCAGGAATTACAAGATGGTAAACTGTGGCCACGAAGAGATGTAACTGATCAGCAATAGTACTAAAAAATGCTTAAAGCACCCCTAAGAATTCAAATGTCTTGGCAGTAATTACGCTTGCCATATTTGGAGAAAGAAGGGATGTTAATATGATGGTATAAACATCGGAGCACTGCGATAGGAGCTCATTACTATTGGACTGTTGCTTTGTAGATGGAGTATTATGCTTCAGTGACAGAAACATGACTGGAGCAACATTATAGGACATATTAGAGGAGATTTTTTTTTTTTTTTCATCTGCCAAGAAACTGTATCTGAGGAAAAGATGAATGTTTTAACGAAACAACAAGCCCAAACACAGAGTCAAAATAATTCACTGATTTCAAAAATGAAGGTGAAACCAAACCCCTGCTTTTATTTATGGAGGATTTTGAAACCGCAAGTCCGTTAAAGGGACACTCGTATCCTTGGGGAATGGAAGACAATTTTCAAAGAGGAAAGGAGAAAAATTTTAACCACAATGCTCCATAAACCTAATTACTTCTTACCATAGATATCTTGAAGGCCAAATGCTTTTTTCCTATCAGCTTCTTCTTTTGTTTTTTTTTTTTAAACACACCCCCACTTGCTTACACCTACATACTTTTTTACTCATAATAATAGATTCTAAGTCAAAAGAAATGATGTGTAAGACTAAAGTAGATATATGAACTTGAAGCATATCAGTCTAAACTAACTAAATACCACCAAAACAACTCTGACCCATCACATGCACAAGAAATCAAGACGTTAGCTGCAGATACTTGGATCGAACTTCAGCACATCCCATAGATGCTCTGTCTGATTGAGATCTGGGGAATTTAGCGGCCAAGTCAACGCTTTGTCATGTTCCTCAAATCATACCTGAACATTGTTTGCGGTGTGCTTAGGGAACGCACTGTTGACATGAAGGGGTTTATTTATTCTGCGTCAATGTTTCGGTAGGTGAAACATGTCAAATTAATGCCAGGACCCAAAGTTTCCAAGCAAAACATGACCCTGAGCGTCAAATTGCCTCTGCCTGCTTGCCTTCTTCCCGTAGCGTATCCTGGCGCATTCCCTTCCTCAGAAAAGCGACCGACATGTGCCAAGTGGTGTGTGTGGTGTATAAAGACGGAACTAGAGTTTTAGACATGGGGTGGCCAGGGGGTGGTCAAGGCAACTTTATACAGTAACTAGCACAAATGTCAACGTGATGTATATTATGGCTAAACTGGGGAACGAACCGATCTGTTAATAGCGTCTAACGTCAATTTATATAGCGACGTAACTTTCAAAATATTTTTCTGGAAAACTAAATCCTGATGTTTAATCCCAAAACTTTGTGAAATTTGATGTTTTAGTATTCTTTAGTAGTAACTCTTTCTTGTCATTGATTGATGGATTTGAAATGTTGAGCGGCGCCACGACCAAACGTCAAACGGAGACTTCTTTTGATAGGTGAAATGAGATGTCAATCAGCATCAGACTTCCAATGCTATCAAATAAAAATTTGAAGTGGCACCTGGGGTGGCCAATGAGATGTCAGGGGTGTCTGGTGCCACCCCGGGACACCCCTCTGGCTCCGCCACTGTTCTTATACTCATTGTAGGGCCTTCCTGTAGTCTACAGGGGTCAGCATGGGCAGTCTAACCCGTCTGCGGATACACAGCAAGATGTGATGCACTGTGTGTTCTGACACTTTCTAGATCTGTTGGATCAGAACAGAAAGGCTAGCCTTCCCTCCCCATGCACTTAAACGAGACTTGGGCACTCATGACTCTCTGGTTGTTCTCTCACGAACCACTTTTGGTAGGTGCTAGCTTCTGCATCCAGAATACACACAACATGCTGTATTTAGATGCTCCACCCAGTCATCTAGCCATCACAGTTTGGTCCTTGCCAAAGTCTCACTTTTACGCTTGCCCCCCATTCTTCCTGCTTCTAACGCATCATATATCCCACCCCTTGACAGGTGGAATCGTAATGATATAATCAGGGTTATTTATTATGCATTTCACACATCGGTGGTTTTAATCTTACGGCTAATCAGCGTATTTCCTCTGAAGAAACTAATAGGAAATATTTAGTTTCGAGAGTTCAAAGGGATAAACGGGCTTTTAGACCGAATCGTTAAAGAAAATGAGAAAGAAAATGATCTTGTAATTAATGGTAAAATTCTAGATGTTAAATTCTGCTCTCCATTCCTACCTTGCTCTGCTGGACCCTGTGATGTAAATTTATGACTGTACAAATGTAACTAATAAACTACAGTCATCTGCCTTTCTGTGAGCCATTTACCATACTGATGAATTCTGAACACACTGATGAACACACAAGGGAATTCATCTCTCCACAACCAGAAACTGTGTAAGTTCATGCTCCAATGGTTTCGCTGCTTGTAATCAAACAGATGGTCTGTGATTAACAGCAATAATCAACAGGTCCTGCGATCACGTGATCGGTAATACTAGACCAGGCGGTACATACAGTACCGCCTGTGCTAGGATTGTGCAGTTTGTGCAGCCAGGCAGATTTTGTGGTAAGATCTGGATCACTGCAGCTTTATAAAGAGAGAAATTATGTTAGCATATGGCTGAGATTTGCTGAATTTAGCCTGGGTTTCAAATGAAGTTTATAATGTTCACAACGGAGTTATGTACACGCATCTGTCCGAGTGCTGGATCGTGGCTCACGTCCAGTTATCGGCCACCTTTAACAGCAGGCATGCTTGCAGTAATTGCTCCGGTGGTTGCTCAGTTGTTTTTTTTTTTCGTGTTTTTTTTTCCCTTGTAAAGTCTGATGGCCTTCAGCCTGAGAAAAGTAACAGCTCAGAGACACAAAATGGCTTTCTTGTTTTTGAGCACATGCTGACAATCTATTACTGCAAACATGATTTCAGACCTTCAGGCTTTGTGTGCGGGCGTGTCGGGTGTGTCGGGTGTATATGCAATGCATTACAAGAAATTCTAGAAATTCAAACTCAACATGTACCTACTTAATCTAGATGACAATAAGATATCTGAGTAAAGGGAATATATACACTATCGCACACGTATGCATGCTACACACACTCCACACACTACACACTGGTGGAGAGTGTACCGAAGAAAGTCAATCAGGGAGAAAACTGGATTAACATGTCACAATGAAGACAAAGATATCATGACTGCTTGTGTGTGTGTGTGTGTGTTAGTGTGCGAGTGCGTGTGTGGAGGGCACTGATATTATTAGGAGAGATAAATGTGAACAGAGATGACTGAGTATGATTGACTATCATTTCCAATCAAATTATACACACACACACACACACACACACACACACACACACACACACACACACACACACACACACACAGTCTCCTCACACACTCCTTCACTCACACAAACAACAAATGATCCATAATACTCTGAGGAGATTACAACAAATCATCTCCCATTACATTTGACACTTCTGTGAATCACTCGTTTTTTAATGTGGCATATGGTCCACTTAGGACTGAATTTTATAGAGTTGGTGATTTTTTATTTTTTTTCTAAATGAAAATAATCTAAAAAAAAAATAAATTCTACCCGACAGAAATAGCGAGCGGGACTGAGGACTGAAATACGAAAACTCCGGTACCGGACTCGAGAACATTGATTTGTTACTAATTAAGGGATCTGTAGTCCTACTTATCAACACAACACTGCTTTAGTCTCTGCCACAGTCGGAGTGTTAGGAGTCTAATTGCTTGTCTCTAAGCTTTACATGGGCGAAGATTCATGGAAACGGCACTTGCGAAGACGTGCGCTGATGTACTTACACATTTTTCTGTGTGAAAGCTATTTCAGATTACACAGTTTCCATGGCCACCTGTGTGGTGACCATGCCAACAGCAGATTGGGACTGGATGCTGTGCATGTGTATGGATGTGTGTGTGCACAAGAGGGGCCTGTGGAGGTGTGCCAAGGGTGATGCCAATCCTTTCTCTGATCCGCACACCTCAGCCCGACGGTGCCCACGCTACTGAATCACCATAGAAACAGGAAGCAAAGTGAAGACACTTTCACTCAACTTGGAGCTGTAGAAACTGCTCCGGTAGATATAAGCAGATATTCGAGAGAACGCTGGAGGTAAAGCAACACTAGGAAGAAATTCTCATTCTTTCGAGAGCAATCTTATTTTCATATAGTGCAGCATTAGAAATAACTATTCCTGCTCTGGATTTATAGTTCTGTAGGTCTGACGCTAGAGCACGACGTCCTCTTTCCTCTTCCTGCATGTTTAATGTCCTATTTGTCACGTGTACATATTTTCAGAATGGTGTTTGCTGTGTGCATGTGTGCTGATGAGTCAGGCCACTTTTCCTGATGTTGGTTTGAGCTCAAGCAGGCTTCCCATGGTGCACTGAGGTTGTGATCACACATACTTTACACATGCTCACAACACCTTGCATCTGTTAAGTCTAATCAGGCCAAGGTGTGTGTGTGTGTGTGTGTGTGTGTGTGTGTGTGTGTGTGTGTGTGTGTGTGTGTGTGTGTGTGTGTGTGTGTAAGAGAGATGAGAGAGAGAGAGAGAGAGAGAGAGAGAGAGAGAGAGAGTGTCCTTAATCAGGGTGGAGTGTTATGTAATCATAATTAATTAAGGCTTAATTACAGAAGCTGCTAAATTCTTGCTAAGTGTCTAGGCCCTTGAGCTCACACACACACACACGCACACACACACACACACACACACGCATGCACAGAGTGATGCTTGCACCATCAATTAATTTTTAATGTATCTCACTTGCGTGTCTCTCTTTCATCTTCTGATGTTTTTTTTTTTTCTCCAGTGTGTGTGTGTGTGTATGTGTGTTTGTCAAGAACGCATGCACACGAGTACCTCTGCACATAAAGATCTTGCTGTGACAGTAAAACAGCTCGGCAGGATCAGAACGCTTCTCTAAAGTGGAACATATGCACTTCTGTCGGCCACAGCGTACTCCCCAAATAGCTCCTCATGTCTTTTGAAGCATCAAATGTGCCCTATTTTCTCTAGTATGCAACACGGTTAAAGGAAGTGCACAGCTTGTAGTGTTCTGCTTGGCATCTCAGCAGTGGGCTCACACCTTAGTTAAGCGTACGGCCCGGCTGCTCTGCGGTGTGGATCGGAGTGTGTGATTATGTTTAAGGGGTGTATTTAATCGTGTGGAGGACGGCGGGGCGTGTAGCTGGAATGGGTGTGTATAGATCGGCTGATGGAGAAGCATTGTAACAGCTTCGAGGGTTTGTGGCGACTTAGAGTTCAGATCTATTATTCACGCTGCACAGCACACACACTTCAGGGAAGCGCGCGCAATCCACAGTAGAGACTGCGACTAAGAGACAGTTTATTTCGCCCTGGTGTGTGTGTATGTGTAGGGGAAAAAGAGCTGTGAATCTCACAAGGAGTCTGTACTATAACACTTCTCCTACTCTCAGTCTGTCAGTCACAAACCGTATGAACAGTCTGAGTGTGGGTATGCATGTGTGTGCATGTTATAAGGACAGCTCTCCCTCACTCTCTCTCTCTCTCACACACACACACACACACACACACACACACACACACACACACACACACACACACACACACACACACACACACACACACACACACAGGAGTAGAGGTTAAATAGAGGACCACTTTACTCCCCCCCCTCCCCTCCTTTTTTCTCGGTAGATTCCATCCTGCCGCGTCTAACCGCTCTCCCACAGTGCTGGCTCGCACTCCTCTATCTTCCTCTCCTCTACTTCTGCACGCCATCGCAGGCCCCCCCATCACACCCCTCCCTTGTTCCTGAGCCAGCCCACACTGCTTTTCCAGCTCTCTCACCAGGAATGACTGAGCGGACACATGAAAATCGTCTCGCTGTCCTCTCTCCCTTGGGGGATGGGGTTGTGCATTCATTATTAAGGCATTATGTTGATGAGAACATTTAGCATATGGGCTCCATGCTTTGAGGGAGTGCTTATTAAGGAAATATGGATGTGTTCGCCGTGCTAATGTATTAGTTCTCATTGGGTTGTAGCTACCGTTTCATTCGGAGATGCTCCGTGCTACTTCCTTTCCTTTCTTTTCCTTTCCTTTCCTTTCCTTTCCTTTCCTTTCCTTTCCTTTTCTTGTTACCGTAAAAAATATCCAGTTTCAAGTGTAAATGCAGGAGCGGGAATAAAAGCTTTAATTACGTAGCATAGTTGAAATCGGTGTGCTTTAGAATGCTCATTTTACTTGATCCCAATTTAAATGTAATATTTTCTATTTGACTGCACTACTTTACCCGAATTGTGTCCAATTACGGTTACGTCCCACGGGTGAGCCGCTGTGCATAATAACGATTCTGTATTTTCCAGCCGTCCTCAGATAGACGACGAATCCAAGCTGTTTAATTTAGACTATCCTGAGAGAATTGTCTCGTGTTTGACCTTTAAGACGTGAATATTGTTGCTTAAGTGTTTGTAATTTAACTAACATCATCTCAGGTTGTTTCTTGAAGGAGTGATTGAAGCGGTCGGACTGATTGAGAGAACACCGTCGCTGACGGGCGGCTCGAGGTAGCGTTGTAAATAAAAGCACGCCGATGACGTCTAAACCTGAGCAAGGCATGAGGTGTGTGTGTGTGTGTGAGAGCGTGTGTGTGTGTGTGTGTGTGTGTGTGTGTGTGTGTGTGTGTGTGTGTGTGTGTGTGAGAGCGTGCTGGATTGCGTTCTTCTTCCTGGAAAGTCTGTGCTGTGGGTCAGGGTTGTGATGAGAATATATTCCACCAGAGTAATTCATTAATTTGCTGCTTGCCAGCCGCCACTGGCCCAGACTAATCTGGCGGGAAGGGCCAGTGCGCTTTCTGCCGGCGAAGGAAAATTGGATTTTGGATGAGCGATCACACGGCTTAAAGCTCCACCAGTGCCCCCGTCTGTTAACCACACACCACATCACACACACTCTCAGCTCAGAGGCAGTCTGGAGATACGAACACGACCCATACACCGGTGCCTATAATACACCTGCTCTAATTTCCTCTCTCTTCTCCATCACGTTCGGTTCGTTCACACACGTACGCACACCTGCAATCCTCCGAACTCACACATCCCGTAACCTCCACAGATTTACAACAGGCACACAAGCGAATGCACAAGGAGTTAAGCATTTGGTCATATTTGCATGTGCTCGAATGACTGTAACTGAACAAATAAGACTGGAGACTGGAGTCTCGAGAGAGGGAGAAAGAGCGAGAGCGAGAGAGAGAGAGAGAGAGAGCAGGACACACACACATACACAGAGGAAGAGAGAGAGAGAAAGAGTGCTGAGCTGGGCTGGAGGGAATGACCTGTAATTTGCAGACTGCCTACGCAGCAAGAGAGATTCTAAAGCGATGATAGCGAGTGTGTGTGTGTGTGTGTGTGTGTGTGTGTGTGTGTGTGTGTGTGTGTGTGTGTGTGTGTGTGACAGCGTGTGTTAGAAATGGACAGAGAGAAGCACAGCATAAATATCTGTGGCATATTTACGTGTGATTTAGGTGCACTTGGTTATATAAAGGAGGCAGTACAATGTGATTGTGATGGCCAGTCTAACTCTCTCTGTGTGTGTGTGTGTGTGTGTGTGTGTGTGTGTGTGTGTGTGTGTGTGTGTGTGTGTGTATGTTTTACAGCCCCTCTGACTGAAGAACCTCCGAAGATCCTTTTCCCATCTGAAAACAAACTCATCACCATAGACATGCAGATAGGTAAGAGTGACTTACAGTATCTATCTATCTATCTATCTATCTATCTATCTATCTATCTATCTATCTATCTATCTATCTATCTATCTATCTATCTATCTATCTATCTATCTATCACAAACACTAGCGATGTACTGTAAGTAATTGTTTTTATGTAACAAGGTTAAAGTTAAACATAGGCATAACATTATATAGTGAGAGAGAGAGAGAGAGAGAGAGAGAGAGAGAGAGAGAGAGAGAGAGAGAGAGTATGATGAGCTAACCAAAGGTTAGACAGCTGTATTAATAGCCTAGTGTGGAGTGAGATTTCTGTTTGCCTTCACAGCAGCATTGTGTGTTCATGTGTAGGAGTGGGAATCTCTAGTGACCTCACAATCTGATGCGATTTTGATTCAGTGTCACAGTGTCTTTATAAATAGATTCTTTATGCATCTTAGTGCATCCTGATTTCTCATTTCTGTAGCCTACGTTCGGATTTTCGTTCAGTGTGCTGCATTTTAAACACCCTGCAAAATCGATTCTTCCATGCACACTATTTAGCAATTTTTAAAAGATTGTCCTAAATGATTGAATTGTCCAGGTTAAGAGAGAGAGAGAGAGAGAGAGAGAGAGAGAGAGAGAGAGAGAGAGAGAGAGAGAGAGAGAGAGCGAGCAAGCATTTACATCATTTCAGGTTTAAGGAGGTGTTAGAATATCATTAGATGTACAGTCAGGGGCTGATTGTTGGCAGTGCAGTTTGTAAAATCAGCCGGTTGGTGGATTTTTTTTTTGGCCCTTAACCCTCGCCGCTCCAGGGGTATGTATCATAGCTGCCCCTGTGCTCTGACCCCAACCTCCTAAGTTGAGATATGTGAAGAAAAGGATTCCACTGCGCTGTAATGTATATGTGGCAATAACAAAGGCTTCTAGGCTTCCAATTCATTTTTAGACGATGATGCAATAATTTGCAGTAAAAAAAAAAATAATGAAAATAAATAAATAAATAAAAATGTAAGAGTAAATCATTTAGATAATCCTTTTACAAATCACTTGTCTAAGGCTCAGGGTGGAGATTCTCTGTGTGTTTGGATATGTCCGTGTAACAGGAGAGGAACAACATCGTATTTAATTATTTTATCATCATCATCATCATCATCATCATCATTATCATCAAAGTTATTTGTATGTGGAAAAATTGTCAAATTTGATGTAGAAATTTGACCTGAAATATTACTTGATGTTAACTTCACACTTAGCTAAATCAAAGATTAATCATTTCAAGTCAAGTCAAGATGCTTTTATAGTCATTTCAAGAATATACTGTATATCTGACGCAGTACATAGTGAAATGAGATAACGTTTCTCCAGGACCTTGGTGTTACATAAAACAACACCGAGCTACAAAAAACTAAAAACAACATAGTGCTAAAGACAAAAAGCTAGTGCAAACTATATCAGGTATAAACAGTAAGAAGGTCGTAAATATAACTAGAACGTACATTTCCTGAAGAAAATGTGAATGGTGCTTGCACGTGGCAAATTCTCATCAAAGTGCTGAGTGTTTTGATATGCCACATGTCCATGTTGTGCTAAATTTTGATTTTCACGTGACATCACGTGACGTCACATGTCGTGACCAGAATACACGTGAGGCAGTTCCCTTCATTGTGCTGAATGTTTTGATATTGTTCACATTGTGCAAATTATTTATTTTTTTAACGTGAAATCACGTGGCATCGAGTGACTTCATCAAATTACACGTGAGGAAGTTCCCCTCATTGTTCTGAGTGTTTTGATATGTCACATGTCCATGTTGTAAAAAGTTTTTTGATTTTGCATATTTTGGGGGCGGGGCTGCGGCACAACCAGAAGGCCAGTCACCAATTTAAAAGTTTGTTCAGAGTATCACCCTAAAGGAGCTGGCCAAGTTTGGTGTAGACAGTTCAAAAGCTTGCCGAGTTATAAACTTCCAAAATTTAGAATAGGAGTCTATGGGGAAAAAAGGCCACTTTGAGACCCGGTACCGGAAGTACCGGTACTCAGATCGCTTAGAAAAGTCATAGCACACCTCTCCTCAATGAGCAAATCAATTTGACACCTCATTCATGGGTCTAGGACAAAAGCTGCGGGAGAAGTTACGTGCTGAAATTTATTTTTTGCAAGCACCATTAATTACGTCTGCAAAATACGTCTGTCTTGCGTCGACTTCTTGTGCATGTGTTCGACAGTTTTTCTCAATCACTTTGGCTTAATTTAGCATCTGAAACAATCGTAACTTTCTCTAAACTGTAAGTCTGATCGTCACAACTGTTTTTTTTGTTTGTTTTTTTTTGTCACACACCCAAAACATTTCGTTCACGCTTCAAAACCTAGTTATCGTGTCAGTAAAATGACCAGAGTCACTGGTCAGTACTGTAGTATACAGAAAGTATCCCCATTTGTGTCTGTAGTGTTGTATTGTTGTATCAGTGTGTTGGATTTGAAAGAGAAAATTCCCTCTGGCGTGTCTATTTTAACTACATTTTTGATATGTAGAGTCATATACAAGTGGATTTGCCAAAAACATTCCTCAGTGTGACAGATTTTGATAAGTGAATGGGTCGTTTAGCAAGCGATGGCTCAGACGATGAAAGATTGTTTAGAAGCGTATGACAATTTCACAGAGAGTCGACTCCCGGACGCTTTTGATCGGCGAGCC
The DNA here is from genome assembly GCF_022655615.1 of Tachysurus fulvidraco. Classification (NCBI taxonomy): domain Eukaryota; kingdom Metazoa; phylum Chordata; class Actinopteri; order Siluriformes; family Bagridae; genus Tachysurus; species Tachysurus fulvidraco. The sequence goes on along the minus strand of NC_062523.1, from coordinate 23,857,354 downwards.
TTGTGCATTTAGTTATCGTGCAAATTCTAGACAGTTAAACTTACTCTTTTGCACGTTTGCCAAAACCGGTGCAGTTTGCATAAATGTGTGAGTAATTCAAATCTGGTGTGAAAGAAACGAACTGTTCAGAGATTTAAACTTGTTTTGAGAGAATTGAAGAGTCAAGCGATCGATTGAGCGATTGAAAAGCTAGATTGAAATCAAAAGTTCTTTATTTTACCTTCACACAAAAAAAGTGTGACCGAGGTCGGTCTAGAACGTATGGGCGGAGCTTCCAGGTTAATATCAAATATCAAGAGTTTTGATAACTGAGAAAAATATATTAAGATTTTTTCACTTGCTCTAGCAGTTAAGGCTCTGGGTTGTTGATCTGAGGATCAGGGTTCAACCTTCCAATGTTGGGCCCTTGAACAAGGCCATTAACCCTCTCAGCTCCAGGTGTGCTGTATCATGGCTGACCCTGTGCTCTGACCCCAACCTCCAATAGTTAAGATATGTAAAGAAATAATTTCATTGTTAATCCAGTGTTCAACTGTTCAGCGTTTATAATCACTAACATAAATCTATAGATACAGACCTCTTCTTAGCGTTTTGGGCTAAATGTCCCTGTTTTGATTGTGTCCATGTTCAGCATTAAATGTCTTTGTCTTGTCACACTCTACAGTGGTGATTACGGACTTAGACTCTCACGGCTTTCAGAAGATGTGGTGTTTTATAAGTGTTTCTGTTTTTACCTAGCTTACTAAGAGCGATATATACTGTATATTCATTCATTCACTCATTTTCTACCGCTTATCCGAACGGGGGGCCTGTACCTATCTCAGGGGTCATCGGGCATCAAGGCAGGATACACCCTGGACGGAGTGCCAACCCATCACAGGGCACACACACACTCTCATTCACTCACACACTACGGACAATTTTTCCAGAGATACCAATCAACCTACCATGCATGTCTTTGGACCGGGGGAGGAAACTCGGAGTACCCGGAGGAAACCCCCGAGGCACGGGGAGAACATGCAAACTCCACACACACAAGGCGGGAATCGAACCCCCGTCCCTGGAGGTGTGAGGCAAACGTGCTAACCACTAACTCACCGTGCCCCCGCGATATATATTATTATAGAAAATATTATAGAAAAGTTCCAAAAAAAGTTATTTTTTATTTATTTTTTTTCCCCATACAGTCACATTTCTGCTCTCTGAGATGCCCCAAAGTCCTTGATCAACCGCTTCGACCACTAAAACTTTGTGTTAGTTTATCCAACAGAGGGGAAAAACACACATCTCACACTCAAAGCCAACATTTCGAGTCCTGACTCGTTTTATATCAGACTTGCCGAGATAAAATAATGAAGTTACCCGATCAACACTCTGATAAGTCCATTTGTTATATTTATGGCACAAAGGAAACACCAGTGTGCTGATAAAAAGGTTTCGTCCTCAAATTTTAGTCTTGTTAATGTAGTAAAGGAATATGACCTGTGAGTGTCTCATTTCCAATACACGCTTACTGCAGTTCTGTTTTTTTCTTATATTACATGACATTTTACAGGACATACAGTGATCTACATAAATTCTAGTCCACCGTTATGTTAATATTCACTCTATAATGTTTCCCCGGTCTCCATAGGTTAAAAAAAAAATTGGGTTAGAAGTGAGAAATAAATCATTGCTGCATAAACCCCTGTTTGCAAAAAAAAAAAATAAATAATAATAATCTTTTTAATAGAGTATCGTGATCTGATGTTGCATGATTTGTTTTTTGCATTTCGCTATCTTCGTCTCTGTGTTTGTGTGAGCGAGGAGGTTTTATCTTGAGCCGAAATCATCACGTAGGGCCGCATTGTTGTAGCTTTGAAAGGAAGCCACACTTATAAATGCAAATCCTTTACTCTGAGTCCCCCAACAATATTGGCCTCAAACAGTGCCGAAATCTTTAGCAGGCTGATTCAGGATAGAGCATTGTGTGTGTGTCTGCGTGTGTCTGCGTCCATATGCGTGTGTGTGTGCATGTGTGTTGGACTGAGGCGCGTCTGTTTGTTTGGCCAGGAGTCAGCATGTGTGTGTGTTGCCTGTGAGAGCAGATTGGAGCATATTGCGCAGACTCTGGCCATGTTCTGTCTTCAAAGCGAGGGGAGAAAACAGGACAGCACGGAGACTCTGGAGCTATACACACGTGATGCCTCTGGCAATGCCAGCCTTTGGTCTGAATCTGAGCTGTGTGTGTGTGTGTGTGTGTGTGTGTGTGTGTGTGGTTCTGTCTGTCCCACCGTATGCCTGTCCACTTTCTGGCTTGGCTTGCCTCTCTCTCTCTCACACACACACACACACACAAACTCACCCTACCTCAGATAAGAATAGGTGTAAGCTCCCAGTGACATCTAATTACACAGAGCAATGGATTACAGGGAGAAAGAGGTTCGAAGAGACATTGGAGGGAAAAGAAGCACGACAGAATTAGCGAATAATTGGCGTGGCTCTGCGCTGACTCATACACCAGGACATTCAGAGTCTTATGAGAGAAGAGTGCTTCTTGTCAGCTGTATAATGCTGGTAAGAGCTCGCTCTCTCTCTCTCTCTCTCTCTCTCTCTCTCTCTCTCTCTCTCTCTCTCTTTCTCTCTCTTTCTCTCTCTCTCTCTGCCATATAACTCTCTGGTTAAAACCTGAACATTTATTGCTGTGTGGGTAATAGACTGGCATTATATAATAAACTTTGCACTCTGTGCCTTGGTGTTAAGGAATGAAAAATGAACGTTGGAGATAAGTCATTTTTGGAGTTGAATGATGGAGAGAATGAGCTTTGGCTGAACCCATCATAGCATTATTAGTGGCCGCCAGGGAGAGCTTGGTGTTGCGCGTGCATGCTCTCTCTCTCTCTCTCTCTCTCTCTCACACACACACGCACACACAGGTTTGTCAGTCAGTACAAATTATTAGCTACACGTTGTTTATAATAGAGACGTAACCCAAAACAAATACATCATCACGATTGAACAGATGAAGTGTTCTAAACGAATACAAATGCAGACGGGAACCAAAGGCACTATCATTATTTTCTTTTCGTATTTGTTTGTTTGTTTTTTAAAGCTTGGCTGTCTATTAAAGACTAGGTTTCACAGGGACAGGGTTCCTGTTGAGCGCAGCAGAAGGTTTGTGAGACAGAGGTTTTTACTTTTATATCACGTGGGCGCGAGACCGAAGGGTACGAGGGGTTCGGATAGGGCACGGGTTTTACCCTCACACGACGAAGACATTTTTTTAAAAATGAACACGACCCAATTAGCACCATTAGAAAAAATCACAGGCAGGTATAATATAAAATAAATAAGTGTCGCAGGTTTAAACCCACTCCAAACTGACACTGCTGTCGTTTCTCCTATTGTTTTATTTTCCCAGTGTTTCCATGGAGATAGGGTTGATCCAAAATTACTTCTGGCGAAGTCCACTCCCTCTTCAGACGCAGATATTCATCTGGGGCATGGCACAAATACCTATACTACACATAATATATAAATAGAAATATTAGATACAGTTTTAACACCACACACAGATTTAGGAAATGCTGACGGAGACATATAAAGATGGCGTCTCGGTAGAAATAAATCACGATCATAAATAAACAGCAATGTAGGCCAGAACGTTATGAAAAGCGCCACACGTTCCACTGGATAATGCAGAAGCTTTGATTGACAGGATGATTTACTTCTATTACATTTCATTACAATCGGAAAGGAAGAAACACAGACCACAAAAGGATCAGCATAGTTATTAGATCTGCAAAGCGCTATATGTTTAGAACTAAGGTGAATAGAATACAAGTAATAAAGGCACACAGCTGTTTAATGCTCGAATATGTTTGCATTATTCACTGCGCTGCTGGTTTATTTGGTGCTCCTACATCATCCCCAAACTCAATTGCTCTCTTATTAGGTAGACTTTATAGATATACGATCATTATACACCGTTTTATCTTTACCCCGTCCGTTAGTACACAGCAGCCAATACAGACCACCGCTGACCTGATATTATTTGTTTGGTGGATGATGAGGCTCTAATTCTATAGTGTGGTGAAGCAGTATTGTTCTGGAACGACACGGCAATTTAGTGTAAAGTCGTTTCATAAAGAAACCAAAATAACCCACGAAGAAATGCTAAATGTTTGCTTTCTTTAGCCTCCAGCCTGAACGTTTCTCTGCACACACACACACACACACACACACACACACACACACACACACACACACACACACACACACACACACACACATAAAAGTTGCACAAAAAATTTGTTGCCTATCAACACAAGTATATACAGTATGTGTGTATATATACACACACACAGTATACATGGATTGAGATTTTTCAAAATTGCTGCAGATTTCCTGTAGATTCGGGGTGAATGTGTTGTGTGATGTCATGTGTGATGGGGTGCAAAAAAAAAATCCTGTGCTTGTGATCTATTTCACCAATTCAGCTAGTTTTCTATAAACAATGAAAGCACAAAAGACTTTAAAGTTGGGAGCAATGTTAACTTCGTTCATTCATTCATTTTCTACCGCTTATCTGAACTACCTCGGGTCATGTGGGAGCCTGTGCCTATCTCAGGCGTCATCGGGCATCAAGGCAGGATACACCCTGGACGGAGTGCCAACCCATCGCAGGGCACACACACACTCTCATTCACTCACGCACTCACACACTACGGACAATTTTCCAGAGATGCCAATCAACCTACCATGCATATCTTTGGACCGGGGGAGGAAACCGGAGTACCCGGAGGAAACCCCCACCTGGAGGTGTGAGGAGAACATGCAAACTCCACACACACAAAATCGAACCCCCAACCCTACAGGGGTTCGATTCCCGCCTCCGCCTTGTGTGTGTGGAGTTTGCATGTTCTCCCCGTGCCTCGGGGGTTTCCTGTGGGTACTCCGGTTTCCTCCCCCGGTCCAAAGACATGCATGGTAGGTTGATTGGCATCTCTGGAAAATTGTCCATAGTGTGTGAGTGAATGAGTGTGTGTGTGCCCTGTGATGGGTTGGCACTCCGTCCAGGGTGTATCCTGCCTTGATGCCCGATGACACACAGGCACAGGCCCCCCGTGACCCGAGGTAGTTCAGATAAGCGGTAGAAAATGAGTGAGTGAGTGAGTGAGTGTAATGTATATGTGACAAAATAAAGGCGTCGATTAATTATGAAATTCATTAGATGAACCATTAAGTAATACAAACTGGAAAATCTGCCTAGGTTAGTGATTAGTGGTGATGGATAGCACTGTAAAGCTATACACTGCTTACTTGATTGAGAATTTAATTAAGCAAGACTCAACATATTTATGTGTAAAATGACCCAGTAGGCATGTGCCAGTAATTTGTGATATGATATATTGTGATAAACAAAATGCACAAGGTTACATTGGAACGGGAGCTCACTAAGGCCGTGTCTCCTTCAAAACGACTGAGGAAGACCTTTCCGATGTAAAGGTCAAGATAATTGTGAATATATAGTCAGTGATTTAGACAGAGGTCTGCTGAAGAAAACACAAAACACATGTATGTCTCTATTAGTCTCCCTGAAGACTAGTGAAAAAGTAGAGCTTTCTAAATTCAAGATGACTGACAGGCGAATAGAGACATCAGCTTGTCCTAATTGGTTGGACTGTTGTATTATTTTTCTCCTGAAAATAGAGCCTGGTGCTCCAAAGAGCTGCTTCTTACAGCCGATTTGAGAACTTCAGTGGATATATTATTTAAAAAAATGTCCGTAAAAACTTAAATATCCGTCGAATTGCAGTGTGAAACATACAGATTTCAATACAAATCTAAATGTATATAATCAAGGATATTTAAATGCAATATGAAAGACGTAGATTAAACATAATTATATATATATATATATATATGTGTGTGTGTGTGTGTGTGTGTGTGTGTGTGTAATTTTATTAATAATATTGAATGTATAATATTTATTATATTATTATTATTATTATAATATTTCACTAATTATATTTATATATGGAGGACACGGTGGCTTAGTGAATAGCACGTTAGCCTCACAATCCCAGGGTTGGGGGTTCGAATCCCGCCTCCGCCTTGTGTGTGTGGAGTTTGCATGTTCTCCCCATGCCTCGGGGGTTTCCTCCGGGTACTCCGGTTTCCTCCCCCGATCCAAAGACATGCATGGTAAGTTGATTGGCATCTCTGGGAAATTGTCTGTAGTGTGTGAGTGTGTGTGCCATGCGATGGGTTGGCACTCCGTCCAGGGTGTATCCTGCCAGGCTCCCCGTGACCGGAGGTAGTTCAGATGAAAATGAATGAATGAATGAATATTTATATATATTTTTTGTGCTGAATTTAGCTGAATAAAATGTTAGTGTGATTCAGCAGGATGAGATCTAACTCAATTTTTTTTTTTTTTGCTGTTAAGTTAGTTTTTTTTTGTTGACAGCTAGCTCAGAGATTAAAGTACACAATATAAATGTCAACTAACTCTTGGGAGACTTGTTTTTATCAACACCATGGACAGCCAGTGATATGGAACAGTTTAACAACACATAGTGAAGGAAAAAGTGAAAAAGAATTCAGCCAAATTGGAATAAAGTGGTATCTCTGTGGTTAAGGTTCTCTGCTCGATGTAAGTCCAAAATCCTAGTAAATCCAGACAGTCACTATTGGGCACTTGAGCAAGACCCTGAACCTTCAGCTACTGTATATGCTTGGATTGTGTTTGGATAAAAAACATCTGCCAAATGAATAAATGGAAATGTGAACATTTCAGCTCCATGTCAGCGAGTCTGTGGCTGATCTCCAATGCAGCTTCTTCCTGCTATCTTTCACATGTCAAGATCTATTCCACTATGAAACATTTATGATTTAAATGGGTTCTTAAAAGCGTGAGCAAGCTCTCAGTATGTGGAAGAGGATTTTATACATGCAGAATCAACAGAGTGTATCACATACTGCAACATGCCTGCAGCGCTATTCTGCTGAGAGAACCAGCGCTCCAATTCAGAACCGTGCAGAATCTATAGCAGGAAAGAGATAGCACCAAAAGAGAAGGAAAGAAAGACAGAAAGAAAGAAAAGAAGAGACATGCTTGAGGTCCAAAAAAAGAGAGAGAAATAGAAAAGGAACTCAAGCAGGAGCCATTTGCTGGCAGTGAAATGTGAGTCATGGTGAAGACGAGAGAGCAGAAGTAGACGAAATGAAAACAGGAGAGTGGAGGAGGGAGGTCACAGGAAACTCTCACACACCCGCATGTGTCACGTTCGTTTGGTTTGAATCGAATTAGAATTCAATTAAACTAAACAAGTCTCTTCTCTATTACCTCTCTAAGGATGTTAAGAGATGACAACAGACAATCTTATACACACACATATATACACACACACACACACATGTACACACACACACACACATACACACTCACACATGCACACACACATACACACACACTCACACATACACATACACACACACACACACACACACACACACACACACACACACACACACACACAGGCATATGTGCAAAAACACACTCATGCTCACACACATAAACACACATATGTGCAAAAACACACTCATGCTCACACACTCACACACACATACACACACGCTCAAACGCACACACACACACACACACACACACACACACACACACACATACACACACACATGCTCAAACGCACACATACTGTACACACACATGCACACGCATATGTGCAAAAACACACACATGCACAAACACACACATACACACGCATATGTGCAAAAGCACACACATACACGCATATGTGCAAAAACACACTCATGCACACACACACACACACACACATATGTGCAAAAACACACTCATGCACACACACACACATGCTCAAAGACACACACACATACACACACGCACACACACGCTCACACGCACACACACACACATACACACATGCACACACACACATACAAAAACACACAGATGCTCACACACACATGCACACACACTCACACTTTCACACACACACACACACACCCTGAAAGCAAAGAGTGTGTTTGTGTCGCTATTCAAAGGACACTTAATATTAATCACACTCTCCAAAAATAATACTGTTGTTGCTAAGCAACAGCCAGGCCTCCTCAGGCAATGAAGGAATTTCTCTAAATAAATAGTGATCCTGCACAATATTGGCCGCAACATTACAGAAAGCGCCACGCACACATGCCACTAGATAATGCAGAAGTGTGTCTCCGCTGTGATTGACGGTGAAGACCAGGAGAAAGTTGATTCCAGTCGAAACAGTGCGCAGAAAACATATGACATTAGTCCTGCGATATGTTTATTAATAAGAGATAAATATTATAACCGTAATCAAGGCAGCTTTTGTTTTACAGTACACACAGCCATGTTATTAATGCTTTACCTTATGCACCTACACACATTATCTACCGTATCTACTATACCATGCACACATACAGATTTATTTAACAGTCTATAAGACTTTCGATACCCTGAAGTTGTTTTGGTGATGGATAGATAGAGATACAGCAATGCTGCTGAGTGAGTAGAATTTGTCCCGTGCCAATGCTGTGTGATTATTACTGCTCATTTTAATGTGTCATCGTTTTAACGCCTTTTTTTTTTTTTTTACATACACAAATATACCGACATTGTGGTGTAACTCGTGTCAATCGTATCAGCACAAAGAAACACAAAGTCGATATATAGCTGCTAAATGTAATCTGTGTAATACAGGCATTACAAAGGAATGCCGTCCGTTTCCCTTCTTCGACGCCACGAGATCGTCTCCACACAATGGAGCTGTGTTATAGAGAATGGCTGTGTAGCGTCGCTTAAACACTTTTCCTTATCTAGAACAACATTCCTCCTTACATTTGGCCAAGCAAAGCAGCAGGATATAACTGAATACGAATACATCATTTAGGATGAACACATAAACAAATAGGAATACAGGTAGGAATAAGAGACATATCTTTTTTTTTGTTTTTTTTAAGGAAGCTTGCTAGAAAGGTTTACAAAGGCATCTTGTCGAGACTGGAATTGTGCATCAGGACTGGGATCCCAGTTAGACTCCTGACTCCCCCCCTCCCCCTCACTCGCTCTTGTGTCATCCTCATGTCCCTGTCTCATTCTCAGCTTTCAATTTCGCTCTCAGCTTGTTGTCTTGCTGTCTCTTTACTGTCTCACTCTTAATTCCCTGCTCATCTTCACGTCCCTGTCTCACTCTCTATTCCTTACTCATCTTCACGTCCCTGTCTCACTCTCTATTCCTTACTCATCCTCACTTTCCTGTCTCACTCTCTATTCCTTACTCATCCTCACTTTCCTGTCTCACTCTCTATTCCTTACTCATCTTCACTTCCCTGTCTCTCTCTATTCCTTACTCATCCTCACTTTCCTGTCTCTCTCTCTCTCTATTCCGTACTCATCCTCACTCTCTATTCCTTACTCATCTTCACTTTCCTGTCTCACTCTCTATTCCATACTCATCCTCACTTTCCTGTCTCTCACTCTCTATTCCTTACTCATCCTCACTTTCCTGTCTCACTCTCTATTCCTTACTCATCCTCACTTTCCTGTCTCACTCTCTATTCCTTACTCATCTTCACTTTCCTGTCTCACTCTCTATTCCTTACTCATCCTCACTTTCCTGTCTCACTCTCTATTCCTTACTCATCCTCACTTTCCTGTCTCACTCTCTATTCCTTACTCATCTTCACTTTCCTGTCTCACTCTCTATTCCTTACTCATCTTCACTTTACTGTCTCACTCTCTATTCCTTACTCATCCTCACTTTCCTGTCTCTCTCTCTCTATTCCGTACTCATCCTCACTCTATTCCTTACTCATCTTCACTTTCCTGTCTCACTCTCTATTCCTTAATCATCTTCACTTCCCTGTCTCTCTCTCTATTCCTTACTCATCCTCACTTCCCTGTCTCACTCGTTATTCCTTAATCATCTTCACTTCCCTGCCTCACTCTCTATTCCTTACTCATCTTCACTTTCCTGTCTCACTCTCTATTCCTTACTCATCTTCACTTCCCTGCCTCACTCTCTATTCCTTACTCATCTTCACTTTCCTGTCTCACTCTCTATTCCTTACTCATCTTCACTTCCCTGTCTCTCTCTATTCCTTACTCATCCTCACTTTCCTGTCTCTCTCTCTCTCTATTCCGTACTCATCCTCACTCTCTATTCCTTACTCATCTTCACTTTCCTGTCTCACTCTCTATTCCATACTCATCCTCACTTTCCTGTCTCTCACTCTCTATTCCTTACTCATCCTCACTTTCCTGTCTCACTCTCAACTCTCACCCTCACCTTTCCATTCTCCTGTCTCATACTCGATCCTTATTCTTCTCTCTTACTCTATAGCTTCCTGTCTCAGCTATCCTATCTCTATCTAATCCTCAGCCCCCTGTCTCACCTTCCACTCCTCATCTCACCTTTACCCGTCTTATGCTTGAATCCACAGTCAGCTTCACATTTCACGCTCAGATTGCTGTGTCTTTCCCTGTGCCTTAGCACTCTGTCTCAATCAGAGCTATTGCTCAACCTTAGCTTCCTGTCTAACGCTTAGCTCTGTCTCTCACACAAGCACCGTGCTTCATCTCGATGCTTCATGTCTCGGCGTTAGTTCCATGTCTCCTTCTTATCACTTTGTCTCACCTGGAGCTGTTCAACCTCAGCCTTCTATCTCAAAAATGCCTTGTTTCAACCACAAAGTTCCTTTCTTACCCTCAGCTCTCCTCCTCACCCCTGGATTCCTGTCTCACCGTTGACTGTCTCTATGTTCAGGCCCCATGAGACTGTAGCTCTAATCAAGCACATGCTCCTATCAGAGCCAACATGACCTTTCAGGTGCTGGCACTTTCTGGCATGACCTTTTAGAGTGAATGGCTGCGCGGGAAGCTGAGACTAATGTGCACAGTAATGGAGGATAATGTGAACCGCTGCTCAGGGCTGCACATTCTTTACGTGCGAGAGTCCCACTTTTCCATTGCTTCTCTCAGCACCACAGTCACACACTATTGTTCACAAACGCTCTTCTGTTTTCTCTCAATATCCGTCCTTCTCTTTCTTACACTCCCTCATATTATCTGTATGTCTATTCCTCGCTCAACAGACCTCTCGTATACATTTTCTACTAAAATGTTCCTGTGCAGTTTTTTTTTTCTAAAGTTTCGTCCGCTTCTTTTTGTTAGTCTACGATTTCGCATTCTGTATTCTTTTCTTTTTTTGTTTCAATGCATTTTGTTTGCTCATTTCAGCTCCGCAGGGATGTAAATTAGATAAAAGCATTAAAGTGTATTAACTTTATATGTTTTTATTCTGTCCCCTGTATGTTCATTGGTAGTCACATGCACACTCATATACACACACTCATATTCACACACTCATATACACACACAAACTCACCCAAAGTTCAAGTGAGACACAGAGCGCTGCCCAGCCAGTCATCCAGAAAATGGTGAGTGTTACACATGCTCGAGCAAACTACCATTTCTTATTTTTGTACCCTGACTCGGTCTCGCAGAGTAATCCAATCGTATCAGGTCAGAATTGGGCCATCAAAACCTTACATGTAGCTCAGCTACAAGCTTTCATTTTTATAGAGAGTTTGGAATAAGGCTGGAACATAAAGGGGTAAAAAAGTACCATAACGTGTCATAAAGAAAATAAGAGCATCGGTTCCAAACCCGTAGCGATGTTTTTAGATAACAGCATTTGCAAACTGTAGACAGATTAAAGCAGCTGTAGATATACGGTGTGAAAAAAAAAAAAAAAGAATAAATAAATAAATAAAATAGCCATATGTTTCTAATTACAAATGAAAAAAAATCACTAAACTACTTTAAGATATAGTGACTGCCTGCGTTCAACCTGGCAGGTAGAACTTACAATTAAGCACAGCCCATAGTAATTAATGTGTCCTTGTTGTTGCTGCTTCTGTGTGCAAAGCCGCAGTGCAGATGGGACCTCAGCTGGGCCCCCGTTCTTAAGCAAAAGTAAATAACGTGATGCACAAAGAGAGGCTGCAAACAATGAATGCCAGTTCTGTTAAAACCAACACAATCCTGTGTAACATATCTAGAGCACTAGGATGGAGTGGTATGAGACTGATCTCCCGCTGCTCAATTCCCTGCATGAAGCTGGGGTTTGATGACAGGCCCACTGAGAGACGAATGAGAGAGAGAGAACGAGGGGGGGGGGGTATAGGAAAATGAGAGAGTGAGAGAGGGAGCTAAAGAGGCTGTGGGTTGAATGCCTACGGGAAATGGCCCGCCGATGTGCTTATATTACACTGACTTTAGATTCATCTTGGAGATTGAAGCCGATTCCCAAGGGAAATGATGTCTGCCTGTGCGTGGGGCATCTCGTCTTCGATTCCAGCTATGGAGAAGAGCTGCGGGGTACTTAGTGAGAAAAGAGCAGTGGGTGTGTGTTTTAGAATGGGAGCTAAAGTGAGCCTATGTTCCCCATTCACCTGGCCAATATTGAGGTTATTACTCGATATGTTGAGGCTGCGTAAAGCGGGCTGCGACAGGGACTCTATTATGTCATCAGAAAGAGATGGATCAGCGGAGGACAGAGCATGAAAGGAGGAGTGGAAGAGTACCTGCTTGTGCAATAGTGCAATTCTTTACAGCTAATTAAAGCTTCCTATTGAGGGGCAGGGCTGTTGAACAAAGAGAGAGAAAAGAATAGAGAGAGAGAGAGAGAGAGAGAGAGAGAGAGAGAGAGAGAGAGAGAGAGAGAGAATATTATAGCCTTTTGAACCAGTAGAGCAAAAGGGGGACCCCCCACCACCCAACTCTTGCTCTTTGTTTCTCTTGTTTCTTTTTTCCTTCTTTCTCTCTTTCGTTTCTCTTCCTTCCTCGTCTAATGTAATGAGTGCATAATTGTTTTGCACATAAGAGCACTTGTGGGTGTCTGTAGTGTGTGTGTTATACGGTTAAGTGAAAATCCGGAGCTTTTCACTCGAGTTTGCTCAGTCAGTGCACTGGCTGTGCTGTGTGGGTAAATGGAGCGAAGAACAGACAGCAAAGTCTTTAGCACACAGAGAATTACTGGCATGTCACACACAAAACACACACACACACACACACACACACACACACACACACACACACACACACACACACACACACACACACACACACACACACAAAACACACACTCACACACACACACACACAATAGCCACAGTTAACAAGCCTCAGTGAGGACTACAAGCTCCCCCTCATGGCTACATTATGTATTTAAGGGAATATCATGACATGTCTGTGTTATAACAGGGATCTCCAAGCATTCTGTACACTTGAACTAATCTGTGGTTATAATTCTCTTAAATTCTCACACAGGCTCAGGTCATTTTTCTTCTTCTCGTAAGCTATAGTATGCCACATGAGGTTAAAATGAGTTGCGCAATAAAGTAAGAAGAAAAAAAAAAACCCTGCACTTTCCTTTTTACTGTATTCCCTCAGTGATGTGTTTAATCCTTAAAGACTTGTAATTGTTTCAAAATAATTACACACATTAATGTTCAATCACATCGGACCTTTTCTAAATATCACTTTTAGTTGAAAGGTTAATTTTGTTGTTGTTGTTGTTGTTGTAATAAACTTAAAATGTAATTGTACCTAGTTTAGGATTGTTGCATGATGCGTCTGATTTTAGAAAAGAAAAGAAAAAAAACAACACATCTTGTTTCAAATAATCAAAGAGGTTCACTGTAGTCTGGCTCAAAAATATAGTTTTATTTCATTTTGTGTAAAAAAAAGTATGTAGAGATAAATCAGAAGCAATCTGCCTTCAAAGACCATCTGTCCAGTAAGCATAAATTATAAAGATGATCGCATAATTTTCTCTTTTTCTATAACTCTTTTTTTCCTCTCTTTTTCTAACTACCTTAAACTGACTCTAGCTAATCGTGCATGAAAGGGTTAAATGACACCGATGTCATGTGGGAGAACGTGGCAGAAATGGAAGACTTCCCATTCCTCTGACTGAATGAGTTCATGTGCTTTAGGCTACATGCTAGAAATTCAAGATGGCTGTCATTAGCCTCATTATTACGCGCTTTCTCATTATAAGGTGAGCTAAATTGTTTAGTGAAGCCTAGGAGAAAAAGAGAAGTGTTTGCTAAATTGGCAGAATTAACACTTGGAGGTTGATGTAAATGGGTTTTTTTTTTTTTTTACCATGCAGGAACTTTAAATTACAGCAATGCCGGCATGAGGTGAATGTAGCATTGTTGCTGTGTGATTGGAAAGCTGCTGGGATTTGAGTGTGGCTCAGTGTGAGTGTGTGATGACATGAGGAATAGAATAGGAAGGGAGGTATAGAAAATATAAACCACATATGAATAACACTACTACTAAGAAGAAGAAGATGAAGAAGAAGAAGAAGAAAAAGAAGAAGAAGAAGAAGAACAACAACAACAACAACAATTATAATAATAATAATGTTTCTAATGTAAAAATGCATTTGTTTCCAGCTTGACTGGAACACAACAAGGCACCGCAGTATAGAAATAATCTTATTCCCCATTATACCACAGCAGCTGCTGCTCCAGTGTTCCACTCCACAAGCACCCCAAGCTTATAGATTTGGTTTGAATGTTGGGTTTAATTAACTAAGAGTTAATTAAAATGTGTCCTTCATAAAATGCATGTGGAAGCTGTGCTGGTCTAACAGCAGTGCTGGAAAGAAAGTAGATGCTAGTTTCACACATTTAATTACCGTGTTCTCTGGTTACCAAAGTCCTGCCAACTTTGGTGCATATGCTGCGTGTTGTATCTCATAGTTCCATACACGCACACACACACACACACACACACACACACACACACACACACACACACACACATATATGCACGCACATTTAAATCGATATCAATATGCGTGTGGAGGGAAATGTTCAGAAACCCAGCTGAAGAATATGATAGATCTAGCGTATCTGTCTTCTCACTAATAAACATTTCATTGATTTAAGGGATAAAGCACTTCAGGGCAGTAAGTAATGACAGAATGGTGTGATGTGGGCTGAACATTTAATGTTTTCCAATTACAGCATGTACCAATCTGTTTTATTACTTTTATAATATTTGCCAACAATTACACTTGGATTTATTTATCTATCTATCTATCTATCTATCTATCTGTCTGTCTGTCTGTCTGTCTGTCTGTCTGTCTGTCTATCTATCTATCTATCTATCTATCTATCTATCTATCTATCTATCTATCTATCTATCTATCTATCTATCTATTTATTTATTTAAGAACAATGTGTACTTTTTATCCATTTGTAGTTGCATATAATGGTCTACAATGTCTGGAAAAAACTGCTCTTGCTGCTTACATTTTTTCCTATTTTACCCCTTGAACACAGCCTTCATCCGTGACCAAGTGAACCGGTATCAGGATGTGTTCTGGTATTTATAGAAACTTTAAAGCTCTTCCGTAGTTCTCTCTGGATGAGGACGCCTGTTCTAAATATGAAAATGTAAAATGTCTTAGAGACAAGTTAGTTCCTGTTATCGCTTACATTACAGCGGCTGTAAACACGTCTACCCTCACCTCGTTTTTGTTTCTCGCTCTTAAAGATAATAAGACACAAAACCCAGCATGTTGTGTTCCCGATAAACCGCAAATCCTTTCCTTCCTGAAAATGTACTTCCTATTATTCCCTGAGATTGATATGTTAAATAAATATTAATAAATAAATAAATAATAGATAGATAGATAGATAGATAGATAGATAGATAGATAGATAGATAGATAGATAGATAGATAGATAGATAGATAGATAGATTAAAAAATGACAGACAGACAGGCAAATAGATAGATAGATAGATAGATAGATAGATAGATAGATAGATAGATAGATAGATAGATAGATAGATAGATAGATAGATAGATAGATAGATAGATAGATAGATAGATAAATGTGTCCTTAAAGAAATTCACTATATCATTGTTGGTTAAATACAGCCCATTTTTGTAACTGATCATTAGAAATAATAACAAATTCAATTCAGTTCAATTCAATTTTATTTGTTAAGCACTTATAACAACGGCCATTGTCTCAAAGCAGCTTTACGGAACATAAGAAATATACTAAGGAAAGTGTATTATTATACAAAGATTAATATTGTACAAGAGTTCAAGATTAATATTATACTCATATTTAAATGTGTTTGTATTTATCCCTAATGAAAAAGAATGTTATTATGAATAATGTCCTTTCTACAGTCAGATACACTCTGACAATTGTGTATTGATTAGGAGGTCGTTTTCCACAAACACAACATGTAGTTGGTATCTTCTCTTTCTCTTCTCTTCTCTTCTCTTCTCTTCTCTTCTCTTCTCTTCTCTTCTCTCGTTCATTATCTTTGAGAAGGACACAACTGGTGCTGGTACAATCACTGGATATCTCAGGATTTAGCATAGCTGCTGTTCATAATATTAAACAGTACTAGATAATAATGTGTATCTACTGGAGCACACGGTTGTAAGATGTATTATGTGTACAGTATGCCTGGCTAAAGTGATATGTCTTTAGTCTACATTTAAACTGGGAGAGTGTTTGAGCCCCTGTCAGGAAGGATATTCTAAAGTTTAGGAACTAAATAGGAAAACGCTCTACCGAGCAAAACGCTCTAACAAATCAGTGCTCTAATGTATGCTTTAATAAAAACTTGTAATTTTCCTTAAAGCTACTGTAGTCAGCTTATAACTGAGAAATAACTGAGCAATCCAATTCAAGGTTTCACCAGCACTGTGCAACATTAATATAATACTAAGTCAAATTAGAAAACATCCATCAAGATCCATCAAGAACTCTCAGGATCCATCAGCAAATCCTGACTTTTTTTTTCTACACCTTTTTTCTAGTAGATTCAACCGTAATTACTGCATAATAGACCTTGAGTCGAATAGCGTTCCAATATGCTAGGACATTAAGAGGATTAGCCTGCAAGTCGATTATACTGCTTATGTTTTAGTCTGTTTATGTGACCAGTGGTGGTACAACAAAGAGCGCAGGAGCACTTCAAAACTGACAGTGAGTAAAAGTGTGATTGAATACATTAAAAGGCTACAGCATGTCTCACTCGAATGTCTCTTTCAAACATAACATTATATGAAAGTGCCTTGGCAGAAGAAATTAAAGGCATTTGAAATCAATAGTAGTGAATGTGATCTAAAAAAATAAAACGGTGTGTTGCCTGTTTAATGTGGCCTTTAAAATCCATTTAAATCCAAAGTACATCCGGTGTATATACCCAGGCCTGCTCTCCCTGAAGCTGAAGTCAAGCTTTTTCGACCATATAGCAGGAGAGAAGAGTTTTAATGAGTGTCTGCTTGTCACAGAGCTGACTAGAGGTGTAAGTGATGGTGGCAGGTTGGACCCCTGATTGGCCCAGTGAGATCTGATCACTGTTTCTGTACTGTACATCCCGATGCTTTTGACATCACTGCTGACACACAATATCATACCCCAAGAGAGAGGGGAGCGGGAGCTTGGGCGTAGGTTGGGGGATTGAAAAGGCATGTGTGTTAGACAGAACTATCGATAACCTCACTGCGCGTTAAATGAGTTTGGTATCCAGTATCAGCCAACCATTTTTATCGAGTGAAGTTTGATATGGTTGGTATGAAGATCAGCCGTTCATTAAGCACAAAAGAAAACATAAATAGATACTGGGAACTGTGTAATGTATGTGTGTATTGGATATATAGTGTACTCTGAGTACTTCAGTGGCTGCTGATCCTATGGATTTATGTGTTCAAAGATCCTAAAGGAAAGTGAGAATTGGTCCGGACTTGAAAGTTCAAGCTCAGATGCAGGTTTTTGCAGATTAGAATTGAAAGGAAACATCAGATGCCTATAAGACATCTGGGAGAAAAAAAAAAATCTAATTTGCCAGTCTAAAAGAAGCTTTCTACACAGCGTCTCTAATGAGCTGCGGAACTTGACCTCATTAGAGGAGTGTGTAACACCTGAGTGCTTCAGTTCTGAAGTAGACATCTCCACCTCAGCACATTTCAACACAGAATAATCTCAGTGCATTAAGAACAAAATTGGAGATATCAGCCAGAACAACAAGGCGTAAAAAAATGCATTGGTAATTTTAATCATTCGGAGGCACCTTAGTGGGACTGACGGTGCCTTAGAGAATCACTTCCATCATCCATGCCACTGGTCGCATAAGCATGATGTCTTTGATGTTGACTTCACACTGCTCAGGTCTGGTGTGACTCTCAAGTGCATGTGAGTGAATGCTAAACGTGTCTTTGCGTGCCCTCGGCAGGAGCTTCGGTCAATTTGACGTGCCGCGCATTCTTCGGCTACAGCGGCGATGTCAGCCCACTCGTGTACTGGATGAAGGGAGAGAAGTTCATCGAGGACATGGACCAGAGCCGCATCCGGGAGAGCGATATCAGGTGAGAGCACCTCTGACCTTATACCACTCTGACGTATCACGCACTTCACTACAGACGGTTGAACCGTTACTGGGTGGACATCAGTCCACACCTAATAGACCAAATGAGTAATTAATTTAATTAATGAATTGTTTCCCAGCTGATCTAACAACATTTTTAAAAAATCCATTTGAATAATTCACGGTAATATTACACAATGCATAGAATATTAATAAAGCAACTACTCATAGAGTATACGTACTGTATACATGAATACAATGCACCGAATGAATGAAGACTCATGGCAATCCATCTCATGTACAGTAGTCATCTGATGTATCTCGCTTGACGTTTATAACCGAATTCATCGCTTTTGTATGAGAGAAGCAATAAGTTCACCATTATCTAGACCGGGTGCTGCTTCTGTTTGGTTAGATTATGCTCCATACTGAGAGACGCTTTAAAATACAGTCAATTTTAAAATGTGAAATGTACAGAGTTTATCTGTCAGGCAAATGCCTGACTTTTCTTTTCCCACAATGGGCAGGCAGCCTCATCAGGTCACTGGCCTGCTGTGTGCTAACATGCTCAGGGCAGTTAGCAGAAGGGAAAGTGGGTGAGTTCTCAGCTTTGGCAGTGTCGGGCATGACCTTCCCTTCAGCAGCGTATGCCATCTCCACGACAGCCTTGAGCAGCAGGAAAAGAGGACAAGTGGTCTGTCACTGATATGTGACTAAGCTTGTTATATTTTCACATTTCTGATATCATGATGTCATTTTTTTATAATATCTTGACTTCAATTTTTATATCACCTATACTGCTTACATATGACATTTAAGACAAAAAAAAATTGCTATAATGCATTTATCTTAGATCAAGTTTAATACTCGGCTTGTCGAATAGGGTCATTTTAACCAGTGAGCTGATATAACTTACATACAAGATACTGTACCGTACATAAAAGCTTTCCAGGTTGCAGTGTACCGTCTAGCTTTCATTTAATCGAATTAAAAATTATGAATGATTAATTGACAAGCACATGATTATGACTAATCCAAGCAGCAGAAAAAAAAATTGAGACAGGAAGTTAACCTACATTTCTAAAAGTATTTTTATATACAAGTTCGGCAGCATCTCTGTCGAGGATATGTGCGAAGCTGCTTTTAAATGTGGCTAAAATAAGGTCTTTTAGGAGACAGCTGACTCATGCTGCCTTCAGTCTGGGACAGCCTTTATCTCAGAAGCACACAGTTTCTTCCCAATAATGCTGGCTATTTACGGATTTTCCACCCAAGTGGAACTAGCGGTAGTGCCGATATTTTTTTAAGTGTCCCTGATAACAATTCATTCGAGTGTTTGTGTGTCACATAGCCAGGTTAGAAAGTTAAAATGAGTCTTATTGACTTTTGCTCAAGTGATTCTTCAGTTAATACAGTGAAGTCAAATGACTCTATGCCAATTAACAGCTTAAAGAATTCAGTTTTCTTTCTATAACGCATTTAACAACGGACAAAACAGCTTTACAGAAATACAGTATATAAGAAATTTATCCCTAATGAGTAAACCAGAGGCGATGGTGGTGAGCAAAAACCCCTTAAGATGATATCAAGAAGAAACCCTGAGTGGAAACAGAAGGGAAGCCATCCTCATCTGGGTTACAGCGAGTACTGTGATTATACTGATATTGTGTACTATATGGTACAAAAGATGAAATTGTGTAACCAGGAGGTTCTAGTTTTAACACAAAGTCTATTAACAGTTCACTGATGGAGACTCGAGTGCAAAACCGCTCATGACAATTGCAGTCCTGTAGCCGTCATAGTAACTGTAGTCATAAGCCATTGCAGCAATGACTCCAAAGCAATCTTCATGGTTTGTAAGTGGTACAATCATCAGTAATTATGAGTTTTATGCAGTCAGAAAGTTGACAAAAATAGGTCAGTGCTGATGGATTAAGCTAAAGTTGATGACTGTGGTGAATAGTTCCAAATACAAACAAATTAAGCCATCAAATTTTCAAGCATTTTTATTAAAGAGCAAATTAGACTTTCTGAAAGGAAAAAAAAAAAGAAATCTGGCCTACTTACTTACTTTGGCTTATCATACGTTTCCAAAGAATATTCTCTTCAGTACTTAACACCTTCAGTACTTAAAAATAGAAGAGTTGTAGTGCAGGTATTTAGTAAGTTTGGAACATAAAAGGGAAGTGCTGTATAGACCGTTGTTATGTCGGTGAGTCAGCTTGCACTGAGCCAGGTGACTCATCTTATCTCAGAACCACCATTAAAAAGCACAACAAATAAAGATAGCTTCTAAGCACTTCTTCAGTCCTCACAAGGCAACTTACGAGTGCACCAATAAAACTGTCATTTATTTGTAACTGGCTCCTGATTCTCAATTTCTGAAATCGCCATAACACTGGACCAGCTCATCTTACCCTTCTATCCCCGGTGTGATTTTCCTGATATCATTTGACAGAATGTTTCTAACATTGCCAAAGGCTTCTAATAAACAGAACCATCTTCCATTTTAAGATAATGTGGAGAGCATCGAATAGATGTGGTAAAAACTACAACGCTGCTGTCAGGCGTTGACGAGGCAATGGGATCTCATTATAAGTTTGGTATGACTAGTCATAAGTAGAAGAAGTTTTTAGCTACTTGCCATAAATAGAAAGATGCCCGATGTTTTGATTTCGTCATCCTTTGGATTTCTGAATCTTTTCAAATATTAACCCAAATCTGGCTTTTAATATAACTGGGAAATATTCATATTCATTTGTGTTTATTTAGTATGACATTATGCAAATGGAATGCCCCCGTGTGTATTGTAATTGTCCGTGACATTTGTGAATTTCCCTATGCGAAAAAAGTAATATTTCTGTGACATTTGTGGCTTTTTGTGAATGAGTTGCTCATTGCATGTAATGTCATGCGATCTTGGTGAGATCTTGATTTTAATGAGCAACTGTCGAACTATTTAGTCTTCTTCAACCATTCTGAGCATTGGATTATTTTTTCGCCTGACCTAGCGGTGTTTCCGCTTTACCTGACAGAAAACTGGTCCTGCATATTATGGATTAATTAAAGATCTTAAGGAGGACTATACACCGATCAGCCATAACAAGAAACACTGTCAGGTGAAGTGAATAGCATTGATTATCTATTTACATTGGTACCTGTGGAGAGCTGGGATCGATTAGGCAGCTAGTGAACAGTCAGGTCTCAAAGTTGAGGTGTCGGAAGCAGGAAGGATCTGAGAGCTTGTAATGTGTTTCTGGTTTACAATAGTTGGTATATGCCAATAGTTGGTCCAAGGAAAGACAAGCTGTGACCTGGCAACAGGTTTTGAGTACACCTTAAATGGTCTTGTGCATTGACGGGTCACAACTGTTTCAGGAAACCTAATGATATTACCTACTTTTTTAATGTTTTAATGTTAGGGCTTGGGGGGCACGGTGGCTTAGTGGTTAGGACATTTGTCTCAGACCTCCAGGGTTGGGGGTTCGATTCCTTCCTCCGCCTTGTGTGTGGAGTTTCTCTCCGTGCCTTGGGGGTTTCCTCCGGATACTCTGGTTTCCTCCCCCGGTCCAAAGACATGCATGATAGGTTGATTGGCATCTCTGGAAAATCATCTGTAGTGTGTGTGTACCCTGTGATGGGTTGGCACTCCGTCCAGGGTGTATCCTGCCTTGATGCCCGATGACACCTGAGATAGGCACAGGCTCCCCGTGACCCGAGGTAGTTCGGATAAGCGGTAGAAAATGAATGAATGTTAGGGCTGATCGGTGACTACTTAGCATCCTGTTTACTCTCTGAACAGTTTGGATACATCTAATATCTTTGTAACATCCCTTCTCTGATTGCTACTATTTTTACACCAATGCATCTGAAAACTTAAGACATCTGGTATCTTTTCCATATCAGTTATTTATAACGCTCATCCTGCAGCTTGCTGCCGAACTCCCAGTAGATGAAGGAATATTGACTTCTATTGTTTGAGTGAACAATGTTGAAAAAGGACAACAGTATCTGTTTGGCCCCTTGGTGCTCATTATGTTCCAGGAGCTCATCAGTCATCAGACATGAACTGTAAATGTCCTGTTATACCCAATTTACAAAACCATTGGGCTCTATGAGAAAGCTTATACAATCAACCTGGGTGGCAACAACCATAACAAACAGTAATTAATGACTTGCAAAGTGATTTTCCTCAGCAGGAACAGAATCAATTCGCCATTGATTGTCTTTGGTTAATGCAGGGAAATGTGAGTGTAAAATTAGATTAATAACATAAATAAATGTACTTGTCATTAATTATAGGCTGGCAAAATCAGCATTTTCTAAGGTTCTGTGAAGGATTTACCCGAATGCATTGTTAATCTGAGACAAACATAATGTTCAGTAGAGTGTGAATGAAAAGGACTTGAACCCTGAACACCATAACATATCAATCTAAAGCCTCATCCACGTACTTCCAAGAAATATATCCTCCGAGTTTCTGAGTGTCTCTGACATCTTTATTTTTTTTCTGTTGTCAGGACCATCAGAGAACACCTGGGAGAACAGGAAATGTCCATCACTTTGACAATAGATTCGTTAGAAGAGGGAGATCTGGGCAATTACTCTTGTTACGCCGAGAACGGGAACGGAAGACGCCAAGCCAGCATACAGATCAGCAAACGAGGTATTATTTATATATATTAATTTCTCATCACCTTCCTGTGGGTCTCCTTCAGGCAAGCATTAGCATTTAGCGTTCCCTTTTAAGCGGAGCGGCTCTGAAGGCGTCTCATCTCTTTATGTGGCAGTTCAGAAGGAGAAATATGGTGTCAGGAGATCTAAAATATTCTGCTCTCGACTTGAACGCACAAATACAGCTCATTGATGAGCATCACAACACCTTCTTCAAGTCTAAAGGGACTGAAATTTGTAACTCCTTTAGTGAACTCTTAACCCACAAGCTAGGGCTCAGAGCCCATGTTGTCTTTTTTTTTTTTATATTTATAATTATTTCCAGATCAGTTGTGCCATGTGGAAGCTTCGTGGTGTCGTTTTAACTCCTAATACGTGTTCATCAGCATAATCCTTTTCTACAGAATATCTTTATCTGAATAATGTTGCATGGATAAATACTACCCACGTAAAACCTTCACAGCGGTAGCAAACAATATAGGAGCTTAAAAACAGCATGAGTTCAATCATTTGCTTGATTGTAGCAAACGGATGGTATCACTTTTGTCTTCTGCTTCTCTCTCAGTCGAGCTGATGTATACGATGGAGTTGGCTGGAGGATTAGGAGCCATTTTGCTGCTGCTTGTTCTGCTGCTCTCTGTGTATAAATGCTACAGGATCGAGCTGCTGCTCTGCTACAGACATCACTTCGGAGGGGAGGACTCAGATGGAGGTAAATAAATATTGGTCACAGTGGTTCAATAGTGCCCCCTCGTGGACAGATCGGACCATAACATCCTCTACCTTCAGAAGAAAACTACCTTAAAAAAGTGTGTTTTGTGATTATGGATGTAATATGGCTAAACATCAGCTGCAAATAGGGGCATACACTAAGATTTCGAAGAGCTCTGGACCAAGAAAAAAATGTACAAAATGAGGTTTATTTATCTAAAGACCTGCTGCAGCTTTGGTTGAACATGTAGTTCAGTGTACACCTGCCATGAGTATAGTCAAGATAACGTTGCAATATATGCAAACAATTATACTGCAGATACAGATACCGATAAATGAATGCTCTGTGTTTAATCAATGCTTTCTGGATTTTGCGATTGTAGAAATGAAGACACAATCAAGCATCGTCTGCAATATATCCAGGGATTATTGAAGTTTTTCAAAATGACTAAAGTTTTTTTTTTTGCATATTCAGACAAAAACGTCTTCCATTCACATTCATGGAACATGACTACAGTGCTCATAGAAAATCATTACATATGTGTAATCTCTAAAAAAAAAAAAATCTCTGCGACACAAATTTTGAAAAAAAAAACAAACAAACAAAAAAAAACCTGAAGGGACCAAATAAGTAAATAACTGAATAATGTTTTAGCTGCATTGCTTCTGGTGAAAAATTGTCAAGATATCATAACAACTCATTTGTTTTGTTTTGTTACTGGAATTACTGGATTTTTTTTATTTCTTTCTTTTTTTTTTTACAATAAAACAAGCTAATTGCCTGCATAAAGCACAACAGTTTTGTACATTTGCAGTAATTCGGACTTCCCAACTAACTTAATAAGAGCTTCCCAGGAGGACTTGAACATACAGTCAATATCAAGGTGCGGTGTATAACTGTAAGAGCGTACAACAGCGTACAGCGGTGATTTAGAGTGCTAATATTATGTATAATCAAACCAGGACCTGGATATTTCACTGTGTATATCACTCCATTTATCCAAAGGTCAAAAGACATGAAAAACTGAGTGACATTTTTAATTTGGAGTGAAGCTATAAAAAGGGAATGTAAGGCAATCTCAGAAGAATAAGCTTAAGGACAGCATGTGTTTCATACTGTACATTGTAGTCTGTCATGTGGAATTTTTTTATGATATGAGACATCATCTGAGATATGTGTTTACCTCAGGTCATAAGGAGTATGATGCGTACCTGTCCTACAGTAAAGTGGAGATGGATCAATGGGGGCAGGAGCTTCAGGATGAGGAGCGATTCGCTCTGGAAATCCTTCCTGACGTTCTGGAGAAACACTACGGCTACAAACTCTTCATCCCAGACAGAGATCTCATCCCCACTAGCAGTATGTGCAGCCTTTGTGTGTGTGTGTATGTGTGTGTGTGTGTGTGTGTGTGTGTGTGTGTGTGTGTGTGTGTGTGTGTGTGTGTGCGCATGTCTTTCTACCAGACAGTCTACCTGTCTGTATTTGTGAGTGCTTCAGTACTGTGCCATCCGATTGCTCGGGACTATAAGGAGGTTGAAATTGTAATACATCGGAGAGCAGTAGATAAAATAAAAAAAAGTAAACCAAAGCTACTTTTGTACAGG
The DNA here is from genome assembly GCF_022655615.1 of Tachysurus fulvidraco. NCBI lineage: Eukaryota > Metazoa > Chordata > Actinopteri > Siluriformes > Bagridae > Tachysurus > Tachysurus fulvidraco. The sequence continues at coordinate 23,831,898 of NC_062523.1, read as the reverse complement.
CCTCAGTGGTAAAGATCAAATAAAGGCTTTCAGGTGATAAAGTCTCTGAAAGTGCTCTATGGAGACCTGACACAGAATAACAAGACAATCACTGTGTGCTGATTGGTTTGCTTGAGACAGTTGTCCAAGCCTGGCTTTAAAGAATGAAGAATGCCTCCCTAGGAAGCTAGTGTCTCCATTGTAGAGGTACTTTATCTCCTTCGTCCTCTGACTTTGCACCCAGTCTTCCCCGGATAGCTCCGGATTCGCCATGACCCCGACCATGATAAAGAGGTTTATGACTCAGTATGACTTAATGAATACTATTTCACACCTCTCTAAACCTGCACACTTGGCAGAGGCTTTAGAATACTATTAGCAATTACTGACAGTGTGCATAATATAGTATTTGGAGGCAGTGCATAGTGCATATTATATTATACTACACCGTTTTTATTTTATGGCAGTCATGAAAGCCTGTGAACCTTACTCTGTTTGACAGGGTGAAGAAGAAAAGCCAAGTTCCAACGACATGAGATTTACCACATGATTGACTTCTTATTGTTGTTGTTGCACTTTACATTTCTTTGGAGCTAACTAACTAAACACTCGGTTAACTTTCCATACTGGAAAGATATGATACCTGCTTGAATGTGTGTCCCCTACATCGGTTTGTGTTATATGTGTAGTGTCTGTGTGTATTGTGTACCGTCTGTGTCCGATAAATGCTTTGTGCGTATGTGTTTGTTCATGTTGTATGAAAAGCTGAATGTTTATGTTTAGGTCTCAGCAGTGAACATTACCAGGATGAGACACAGCTTGTTAGAGGTAGAGTTTAATCCTAACACACACACACACACACCCACACACACACACACACACACACACACACACACACACAAATGGCTCTTTGCTCATGCACCATTCCTGTGTCTTAATTGTGGTTGTGAATTGTGTCTTTAGTGTTATTTGTTGTTTGTCTTGCTCCATATTTTATGTCATGTTTTAATAAGACATGCGACACACACACACGCACACAATTACTCTACACTCACCAACCACTGTATGAGGAACATCTGCGCCTTCATGCAGTTATTTAATCAGCCACTAATGAGGCAGATACGGGTCAAGAGCTTTGGGTAATTTTCACATCCATCATCAGAATGAAGAAAAAGTCTGATCTCTGTGACATTAATCGTGGTGTGGCTTTTGGTGCCAGATGGGCCGGTTTAAGTATTTCAGAAACTTCTGATCTCTGGGGACATTCACACACAACAGTCCCTGAAGTTTGTTCAGAAAAGAAAAAAAAAACTTTTAGTGAGTGACGCTTTTGTAATTGGAAACACCTTGTTGATTTTGGAGGTCAGAGATTTATGGCCAGATTGGTTTGATCCCTGTCAGGAAGGCATAACTATACCATAACTATTCCATATCACATCCTATCATATCATATACATACCATATCACAATTCACGACTGTGTTGAGCTGAAAAGCATCTCAGAACGCACAAACTTTGAAGAAGTTACAGCAGAAGATAACATCAGGCTCCACTCCTTATTGCCAAGAACGGGAACCTAAGGCTTTCAGAATTAGCACAGAATCAACCAAACTGGACAGCTAAAGATTAAAAAAAAAAAATCACCTGTTTTCAGCTGTCCAGTTTCAGTGATTCTCTGCTCACCACAATTGCTAATTTAAGTTACAATAGACTTCCTGTCAGCTCAGACCAGTCTGCTCATTGTCCGCTGATCTCTTTCATCAATCAGGTGTTTCATCCTGCAGACCTGCTGCTCACAGAATGCTTTTTTATTTTTGTGCATCATTCTGAATAAACTCTACAGACTATTGTGTGGGAATATTTCACATCAATAACGTATGAAAAAAACAACAAAAAAACATCTGGTACCAAGAACGACGCCATGATTAAAGTCCTGACCTGTATCTGCATGATTCAATGCATCGTGCAGCTGCTACACGATCGACTGGTTAGATATTCGCATAACTGTACAGGTGAAAAGGTGTTCCTATTAAAGTGGACAGTGAGTGTTTTTTTTTTTTAATGAATTAATCAGCAGAATGGGTTCAGTATGGATGCAATAGTTAACATAAACAAGAAAAGATCAGGGACAGGTCAGGACTGGACAATAGTTAGGACAGGAACTGGGCCAGGATTAGATCTTAATAACAGATGAGAATGGAGAATAAGCAAAGGTTCAGGAAGACTGGGAATGATCCAGGAACAGGGTTTAGGATTTAAACAGCTCAGAGACTGACAAATTGCTCACAGACCCCAATAAGGTGACATAAGGAATATAGACCATTTTCAAGTGACAGCAGAGGTTCACTGGCCAAAGCTACTAGTGTAAGGACTATAGCAGATGCTATCGGAGATGAGAGAGCCGCTCAGTGGGCAGTGAAGGATCATGGGATTTGGAAGCTGAAGCAAAGAGCTATAGTATCCGAATCCGATCTCTTGAGAAATTCCTTTTTCTATATATCTTGATTTTGTTTGTAAAATTAACGCCAAATTTTTGTACGCTGCTCTTACCAGATTTGATATTTGGTCACGACTAATACGTACAGATTTGTATTTAAGCCCAACCGTTGTCCACCTCTGTGCAGATTATTTCTGCAAAAGGGTTTTTACGTAAATAAATAAATAAAACTGAGCAGTAACATTCATACACTGTTCGATCGAACAATAGCGAAGACTACCGCTGCTGCTCTTGTGGAGGTTACACGCTAACACGATGTTTGCTCAGCCGACAGACGAGAACTAACAGACGAATGAAATGTAATCAATAAGTGCTTACAGAATTAGTTTCCAGAATAATAATGTCAATAGTGTCTGCTCATTCCGTAGAGAAGTTTGCTGTTTATAAACTTGTTAAAAACTTTTATTTCTCGTCTTTAAATAAATACTGTGGACTAATCTGATCCTACGGTGATCTTAGAAAATTATTCTGTGTAAAAATCTGCTATATTTATACAGTTCCTGAAATATGAGATAATGAGGTAAGTAGCACCACATATCAGGTCTCTAAAGCATCCGTGATATCATTTTACTGTAGATGTCTGAATGTATTGTTCAAAATGAAACAGGACATTTACATCTTACGTCTAAAGAACTCCACCAGGGAAACTAATTAAATAACACCCTAGGGAAGAAATGGAGGAAAAGTGCCTCTAAAAGTGATTTTAAATTTAGACGTTAAGGTGAACGCACTGATTTCTCAGAAATAAAAGAAAAAGCTGCCCAGAGACTAGAAGACAAAAAAGCTTTAACTAGGATTGGTTTTGAAGAGCTCTGAACAAAAAAAGACAGCAGTTTCTTATTTATGTACAGTATAGCTCTGCTTCAGCACTGGTTGAATATAAGGTAATATGGCAATATGGCATATTTTAGTTTGCCATAATGTCAAATTTTGTGTAAGTGATAACTGATACAGAGTATAGATGCGAAAACCATATGCTATATATATTCAGTTTACAGACACATTTACTTACACTCATTCATTTTCTACCGCTTATCCGAACTTCTCGGGTCACGGGGAGCTCAGGCGTCAGGCATCATCTGGCATTGAGGCAGGATACACCCTGGGTGGAGTGCCAAACCATCACAGGGCACACACACTCTCATTCACTCACACAATCACACACTACGGACAATTTTCCAGAGATGCCAATCAACCATGCATGTCTTTGGACCGGGGGAGGAAACCGGAGTACCCGGAGGAAACCCCCGAGGCACGGGGAGAACATGCAAACTCCACACACACAAGGAGGAGGCGGGAATCGAACCCCCAACCCTGGAGGTGTGAGGCGAACGTGCTAACCACTAAGCCACCGTGCTCCCGCATTTACTTAGAGCAGAGCAGAGATTAATGATCAATGTTTAATCAGAGAATCATAGAAATGATCAAACTCTGCAATATACAAAGGAGCTTGCAGTTTTTCGAAATGACCACAGATTCCCTGCGGATTTGGGTCGAGACGTGTCTCTTGGCATCACAACACGAATTCCTCTTCCATTCACATGTGTTGAACATGAGAACAGTTACCATAGAAATTTATTACATCTGTTTACATCTTCATTGCTAGGAGTTTAAAACAAGGATCTCGTGCTCCAAAGGAATCCGATTCAAGCGGTTCTAGCCGCATGCGAAAAGCTCAGGTTATAAACAGACAGGTTTACAGATACATTTAATAATAGTGAGGAAGCAGAGAATTAAAAGCTCAACCAAATCCTGATGTTATAATGGAAATGTTTAACTGCAGTGCACAAGGAGTTTCCTGACATTTTTTTTGCTGCATTGCTTCTGGAGTAAAATTGCCTCAGCTTTCCAAGTTATTATAGAAAAGACCTTAGCTTTGTTACTGGAGTTAGACAACTTATTTAACTAAATTTTGAAGTGCTGTGAGCAAGAGATGCCTGCAGTTCCATACTGTATATAGAAAAGTGCTATCATTAAAAATCATTGCTTCACTAGCTACTGGTGTAAGGAACAGTATAACATAATAGATATTACACACAAGACACTGTTTTTTTTTTTTTTTGTATTTTTTTAGAAAGTGATGGTGGAGTTCCAGTAAATGTGTTAAGATAATGTTTTATTTGTACTGATGAAAAAGTGGAAGGAGACTCTGAGGGATCAAATAAGTCCACCGTATTGATTTCTAAACAATAAATAAAAGAATAAAAGAAAAAAAACTGTTCGGATGAAGCAAAGTGATTGACATAAATATTCTGTAAACAAATTCCGTAAGCATTTATCGATTTGACAAGTTATGCGTCTAAGAGAACTGCTTTTGTTTATTTCTCAGTTTTGGCTTTTGAACGTTTGATTACTTTGGCACGATCTTGATTTTGCTTTATGCTCAGCCTGACATAAGCTTGACTAGACTTGCTTTGACAACAACAATGGACCGGGTGAGACCTCAGGGACTGGTGAAGCTGAGACTGTAGGATCAATAAGCATCAGTAAGCACCTCAGTAGTGTCCTTTTCCTGATCGGTCAAACCTGCTGCGAGGCAAAGCGTAAACATTGCTTAGAACTGCTGTGATAACACACAAAGGACTTTTCAAATAGAAACCAAGGCTGACTCGATCTACGCAAATACAGGAGCTGGAAAGAGCCGAAACAGTGACAAATATTAAATGTTCCGTATCAGTAATATGTTTCTTTCTGTATGTTTTGTAGCATATATTGAAGATGTGGCCCGCTGTGTGGAGATGAGCAAACGTCTGATCATCGTGTTGACCCCTGGCTACGTGCTACGTCGCGGTTGGAGCATATTTGAGATGGAGTCACGCCTTCGCAGCTCTCTAGTGTCAGGTGAGATCAAGGTGATTCTGATCGAATGCGCCGAGCTACGTGGCGTCATCAACTACCAAGAAGTAGAGGAGCTGAAGCAGTCTATCAAGTCCCTGACAGTGGTGCGCTGGAGTGGCCCACGAAGCAACAAGCCCGGCTCACGGTTCTGGAAGCAGCTGCGTTATGCCATGCCGTGCCGCCGACCACAGCCCAGTCTCAGGACCCCCGCCGTAGACGCAGGAGAGCCGAACCCCTTCGCTCACCTCCACACCGTTTCAGCAATCTCAGTGGCCACTGCAGCATCGACAGCAGCAGCTCCAGCTCGTCCAGAGCTCCGGGCCGCACTGCGCAGCTCGTACCGAGCGCACTCACTGGCAAGGCAGAAACACGCTCACTTCCGCAGCTATGAATACGAGCTGCCACTGGCAGCAGGAGCCACTCTGCCAGCACAACCCACCTACTGCAACCTGCCGCTTACGCTGCTTAATGGCCAGTGGCCCACCGCTAAGCGCCAACACAGCCTGGATGAGCCGCACGCCAACAATAACGCCATGCTGCCGCTGCTGCCCCGTGAAACCAGCATCTCCAGTGTCATCTGGTGATGGAGAGGCAGCAAGGATTATATGACTCCTGTAGACGGGCTAGGCTGGGACAAAAACCTCTTATACTCCTAGAGATGTAGGGAAGTCTGGCCAAACATAGATTATATATATAAATATACATACGGAACAGCCTTTGCTCTGATCAAGCACCATGGTCTTTATGTGTCCAGTTTTTGGTTTACTGGATTTGCTGATCTCATACTTCGGCTACTCTGGAAGTAAAGCGCCGCAGTAAGGGATTAATAAAATAGTGCCATATCAACTTAGTGGGAAATCTATGAGAGAACTGAGACACGGAGCCACACAACACGAACGGAAACAGGGTCCTGCACAGACGTCTGCAGTTTACGCATAGCATCACCATCTCCCGATCTCTGTACACTTTGTGTCATCACACTGCCTTTCTTTTCTTTTTTCTTTTTTTCCAAAAGATATATCAATACTTTCACTTTGTTTAGCTGATGATCTTTTTTTACCGTACTACTAGACTTGCAGTTGATTTTACTTACTTTCAGTTTGAAAGAGTGTAAGCCATTTTGAAATTAGGGCTTGGCTATAAATGAAACGTTTACCCTTTTGTTTTCACCGAGCGTTTGCTCTACATGTCGACCCGAGCGTCCAGTTTCTGTTAGCTTATGTATGATGTGTATTTATGATTTGAATTGGACAATTTGTAAGAAGAAAAAAAAATCACAGAGAATTATGCAAGGAGTGGAGCCCATCCTCAAATAATAAAGGGTATTTTAAGAAACAAGAAATCTATTTTTATAAATGGAAAGCTGTTTCTCTATATATAACAGCGTCACCAGGACAACGGGGACAAAGACTTGTGCATTTGGGGTATTTTATAAATTTTGCTACATCTTTTGTTTGTACAACCTACAATAAAATAACTTGATGTCCTCAAATTAATTTAGGAAACAATAGTATACTGCATTTCCTATAGTTGGGTAAAAACCTAATGAAATAAAAGTTTGTTTGTTTTGTTTTTTTTTCTTTTCTGAATAACTCTTAAAGTCAAGTTTTAAAGGACTTAGAATCCTGTGTAAAATCCATATGCATAGAGGATTGATATGTATTATGATTTGGATATTTATATTACTATGTATTATAAAACACTACAGCCACTGAAATGAAGTGTTTATATTTCTAAAGGCACAATCATTCTGGTTTCCATTTTGTTTGTCACTGTGCATTAAAATCACCAACCTCTGTCAGTTTATGTGTAGTAAATGATAACGTACACTGTGTGTGTGCGTGTGAGTGTGTGTGTGTGTGAGTGCAGCTCACTGTATGCAGACTTCAGTTTCAGTAATCGACTTTCCTTCTGTTCACATAGAAGAAGAAGACGACGACGAGTCGGCTAGAAGAAGTCGGGTCCATGTCACATTTGAAATATGAATTTGTTTCATTATGCTGCTGTTCTTTAAAAAAATTACATTCTTGATGTTACAAATGGATTCCCTGTCATTCTGTTTTTGTGTAGTTTTGTTTATCTCTCCTGTGTAAAAGTACTGTAAGAAGTAGGAAGATGAGCTCAGCTCAATGTGTAGTAAATTACAATTTACATTTTAGTAAATAATATTTTGCTTCAGCTGTTTGACATTTGAGTTAGCATACATTTATCTAATAGTTTCTATAATAAAAGTATAGAACATTGGCGGTATAGTGTGATGTACAGTAGTGACGCGAATAGTGACTGTGACTAACTTCAGATCTCCCTCAGAATGTCCCTTCATTTTTGACGCGCCACAGAGTACAGAGACTCCTCATGCTGATGACCTAGCTGTGATACTACGCTATTTAGGATATAGGTGAATTGTGTGTGTGTGTGTGCGTGTGTGTGCGTGTGTAAAACTGCCTATGAATCTGGTTTGCTTATACAGTAATTGTTCTTGTAAAAAATAGTAGACTAATGATTTTCTTTTTCCCATCAATTCTTATCTAAAAAACAAATGATAGCAGCAGATCCACTTATGTGCACATACACATGCACGCACACACACACACACACACACACACACACACACACACACACACACACACACACACACACACACACACACACACACACACTTTTAGTTATACAGGGCTTTGATGATATTGTCCTTAATTTCACAAACTCTAATAAACTGTATAAAGTGCAATATACATGATATAAACAGTATAATAACAACCTGCTACTACGAATAATTTTGCTGCTATTCAAAGTTGGTGACATGGAACAAGGAACATATTAAAACAAGGAACGTTAGCACAGCGACGCTACTTTATATTGCAGGGATAAAAATAGACATGGGAGAAAAGTCTTCAGTCCTTTTTTTTGTATAACAGCATGCACACATATCCATACATTTCCTAACAAAACCTCATGCTCCTTCTGAAATGATCTCAACAATTTCATCAAGGCTGAAAGGTTTGGTTTGTTTTGATGTTTGAGATTTAAAATATGTTAAACACCCAGTATATGACCTGAATTACATTTTGGTTATTCTTATTTTATTCGGTACTTAGAAAAGATGGTACATTTTTTATACATCCCAGTTCCATACAACACAGACAATCCTTTGTGCAAAGATATAAAGATTGTAAGTTATAAATAGAAAATTCATTGCTGCCAAAAGCTTTTTTTTTTTTCTGTAATGCATTCGAGTTGCTGAATGTTTTTTGGCATTCTCAGTTTGGAAGACCATATGATGAGTGTTGAGTACAGCATTAGCAGGAAAAAAGATGGTGGATTTTAATAAGCCACAGATATTTCAAATATGTTTTCACATTTCAAATATGTTGGATATAATTCATTTCCACTGTATTGTGGACATGTTCATGGTAGTACTGCTGTGGAGCCACCAGAGGACCACCACCTTGTTGCTTAGATCTTTTAACAGTAATATGAAGCATTTGGTTTGGATGTCATAAATCGGGGAGTCTTCATGCACTGTGCTATCCAGCATAACAGATAACTGACTAGTTTCTTTAGCTTTACCCTGTCCAAGTCCCCTCAAGCATATAATGATCAAAATATCATTCCCATGCCAAAGTAGTCTGCCATGACAAATGTAAATGTGTAGGTTATGGATAGTAAGTGGTACAGGTACAGGTGGTACTTACAACCATTATCAACTCATTTCACTGGAAGAATAGATCAACTTTTTTTTTGTTGGCCCATGTAGAACATCAAAACTGATCCATAATGCAGTCATAGAGCTTCAGAAACAATCCCTTTGTGTATCCACCTTTAATTGGATCTTGGACCTTTCATGACTACATCCCCAAACACTTCTCCAATTCCATCAATAACCTCACAGGCAACACTGTTGTGGAAACACTAATTATGTGTCTGCTAACAGAAAGGTAGTGCAGTGGCAACGATCTGACACCCAAGAATAAAAAACAAAACACTGACCTGACTATAGATTTAAGAAGGGCCAGGGCCTGGTAATAATACAGGAGACATTTCTCAGCATTCATTTCACTAAGTAAGCTCATTTGGTGAGCCACACTAAAGAGTCAGATTGCCTTTAATTATTCAATGACTGAGCATTTCATCAGTGACATTAAGGAGGTGTAAACTTGTAGGCGGGAAACAGTGGTACTTGCAACTTTTTTTAGTTGATCGAAGCATGTCTTCTTCTGCATTGTTGCAAGTTTGAATGTGGGTGAGAAGATGGTGTTTCAAAATGACGAAGAAGCGAAAAACGAGGAAAAAAAAAGGTTTAGCTGCAAAACAGAGTTGTGAAAGGAAATGGAACCGGTGTTTATATGAACGGACTGTGATGCAGCGAGGGTGACATCAGTGAATCTGTTTAACAATTTCGGATGCTTATCTCTACCTCATATTCTTCTTTCTTTCACCTTTCTTTTTTGAGTATACCCTGGTATTTTCTGAGTATTCCCTGGTATTTTTTTAGTATTCCTGGCACACTTGACTTCATCCACGCACCGCAGTATTGGCATTGCACTGTAGAAGCAAATCAGAAAAAAATCATCTTAGGGAGGAGATTTCTTAAACTAATAATATTTTGTTGAGAAAAGAAAGGGTGCAAATATTGATTTATCTTTCATTTTCGATGAGAGTTGACGATAGTTAGACGTTAGGTGAAGTTATAGTCTTAATGTAGTTACTGTTACTGGTAGCTGTACTGTAGTAATAACGTTTATCAGTGGGTGGTGCAACCAACATTCAAAATCTCTTGCTGTTAAAATGAGACATTTTGGTGGGGTTAAAATGACTGTTGAATCTAGGACACATACTGTAGGAGATGAAGGAGGTGCAATGTGTGCTCTTTACCACGGATCATATACACTGTGTAATGCAACAAGTTTTTTTACAGAAACATTCTCAACCGTAATTTCTGTCGCTCTCATTAAAAATGAATTGAAAAGTAAAAGGACAATTAGCTGCTCAGCTGTTCCATGTCTATTATTCCATTTGCAAGGAAACAGATTAAATGAGTAGACTTGATCGTGAAGACTAAAGAGATTGGTACTTGTAAAGCGAGAAATCACTAGGCTGGAATTTTTTTTACAAACCCATCTGAGAGATAGCAAAATCATTTGACCAAATCATTATTTAAAAGAAACAATGCACACAGGTAAACTTAACACCTAAAGGCCAAGAAGTTCACAGAAACAATGGATGGAAGACAATGGATGGAAAAAATTCTTCACAACAGTTGGCAAGGACAATAACATGCTTCTGGTGTTAGGTACTGTATACAGTCTGTGTGACAACAGTCTCTGTGTCAACGTCAACAATCAAGTACTACAATGATTGAAAGAGTAGATATTGGAAGGGAATGGAACTGCTGCTTTGTGCATGTATCTTGGGCTACCAAAATAACTGGTTCCTGTGTAGTTATTGATGTGAAACAACCCAAGACTTTTCTATCTATGGAAGATTAGTGGAATGTTTACCTATGGCAAAATTATTCACCTGTGATTACACTACACTTGCTAAAGGTACAACACTGCAAGAACAAGCAAAAACTGAAGGCAGCTGCAGTAAAAAAACAAAAAAACAAACAAAAAAAAAACTGGCAGAACATCACCAGGGAAGAAACCCAGCATCTGGAGATGTTGTGTTCCAGACTTCAGACTGTCATTAGCTGCAAAGAATTTGCAATCAAGTATTAAAAATGACAGTTTAATTTATGATTATGTTAGTATGATTTTAGGGCCCATAAAAACCGGACAAAATAAATCCCATGGTCATTTTTTAGTCTTTAACTGTCCAGTTTCTGTGGGTCGTTGTCCATTATAGCCTCAGTTGGCTGAAGGAAGTGAAACATGTGGCCTTCTCCGTTTGGCTCAAGGTTTGATGTGTTATGTTTCTGAAAGGCTTGTCTGCTGAAGATAAGAGGCTTTCAAAACATTGCCCTTCTTTCACTTTTGCTCTTGGCAAGTATAATTCTATGTTATATTCTATATCTAATGTTATATTCTATATCAAATAAGTTATATACTTTTCATACAAAGGGCTGCATCTAAGAATTGTCATATAGGTAGCATTTTCAAACACTACAAATAGCAATATATTCTATCCCATTAAATGTGCACTACTGCAGAGTATTTGAAAGAGCTGTTTCATAAAAGTCGGAGGCTTGCCAAAAAAAAGGAGGAAGAAGACCAGAAAAACAAGCTGTTTAACCACGCCTGCACACAAAGTGAAAAACAAGTCTGTTTTGAACTGCCTTCAGTTTCCTCTGCCTACCAACGCATATGGAACGTATCAACAGCTTAAACAAGCTTTATTTTTGGAAAAATTCTGATATTTTTATATCAGACAAACATGACCTTGTCAGAAACAGGTAAAAAAGAAACAAATTTCTTTAGATTATTTCTCTTGTAAGATCAAAGTTTGATGTAAGACTTGTAGATATGGATTAAAAATAGATTATGCTGTTTGTACTTGTGCACTTGGGAAGCATTAAAATTGCAAACACACTTTGAATGTTCTGCAGCTTTCTTTTTTTCTGAGTGAGAGACTGCATTAGATAATATAAGATTTGAAGAGAAACTGTTTTGCTGCAGCAGTTTAGGGTAAATGAAGTGTGTGAATGTGCACATAGTTAAGCCACTTCCTCCTTTCGATGCTGAACATGTAAACAATGTTATATAAAAAAGAAGAAACTGTGCAGAACTGAGTGTACATACTATATGCACACACTCTATGCACACTGTGTGTTAACATTGTTTATGTTATGTTAATCCTGTCAATCCTGGGAGATGCTACAAGTTCTTATTTTCTAGTTTGTCTTGGTGTGTTTACTTCAGCATACTGAGAAATTCTTGCATACAGAGGAACATTGCACAAGCCAAGTACATTTTATGAGCAGCTACAGTATCTATCAGTAGTGTGCTTAGACAGCCCTTGTTCATGTTCCTTATTGAATTTGTCTTCAATAATGCTAAATGTCAGTTTTATGCCTCTTCTGATAACCTGATAAGAGGTTGAGATTTTTTTGACTCATGGTTTTTCTCTCATTCCTACAGGAGAATACAACACTGGGGCTTCCCACAGTCTTGTCAATTTGGGAAATCCACACAAAGAGAGGGAAAATCAAAGAACCTGCAAATCAGAGCCATTTCTTAAACCAAAAATGTCCCTAAGCAGGGTAATAAACAATACCAATCTAATAATAATTAGTTTAAAACAGCAAGCCAAAAAAATAAATAAAATGCACACAATACAAACATACAGTATTTATCCTAATTTTGCACTGTAACTGAAAATTTAATATAATCTTTTTTTAGGTGATTATGCAGAAGGTTTTGACATGTATACACAAATCTAAGGTAAGTTTAGTATGGGAAGCAAAGCCACCATTAGGGCTGGAATTCCGGGCAGATTTAGATTTTGCTTGTGTTATCTTTATTTTTGTCTTGAAGTGCTAATTAACAGGAATTCCTTACTCCAATAAACTCAAGCAGTTTTTGTTCGAGTTCATATTTTGTTGTCTCATAGCACTACATTGTGAGCAACACTGACAAATTGAAAGGTCATTTAACAGCCTTAAAATAATGTAACTAACAAATCTCTATTTTTGAACAAGTTTATTAGTTGTACATTGTGTTTTTTTACTGTACAGCAATTATTCATGAAATATTTAAGTACAAGTTACAATAAAATGAACATGACTGCTTTTCATTATTACACATTCTTTTATAAAGAACTACTGTAAGTTGTCTTTCAAATAAAACTGAAAGCAAGAAAAAATGATTTCATAATGATTTGTAAATGTGTCATGGGGCAAAGTATGGAAGGTCCCATGAGCTTTAAGGGGTTTTAGGTCTTTTCACTATTTACTGTTTATACCACAGGGTAAATGTGTGACTGATATTTTTCTTTATCTAGATCCAAAAATCTCCCAAAGAGGAGAAAACTCTTGTGCTAAAGGATTCAAACAAACTGGGGATCATCACAGACAACAACAAACAAAACCTACCACAGAAAAACCAAAACAAATCTGAGGTATATGCAGTCATGTGTTATGAGGATGATCTTATGAAGTACTTGATATGGTCAAGTGTAATACTACAGGTTGTATTTATGTGGTCATGTGTATTCTCTTCATCATTTCTGTTGACACTCCTTTAGCAGTGTGTTAGAAGTCAACAGGAGTCTGTAAATGCAGGTGAGTTTAAAAGTCTCTGTGGATAAACCACAAACATTTTTGATTGCCTTCATTTAGGCTTTTGAGTGATTATTATTTTTGTTATTTTTGGGTATATTTGTGTAATGCCATTTTTCATTATTATTTATCATCAGGTGGTTTGCGTATTCCCAGGAAAGGTCAGTTCTAGTCTTATAATTTAGCTTAAGACTTATGTAATAGATGTTTAATACAGCTGATTTAATTATTGCATTAATGCTCATGGTGAATATGTTTCTTGTTTTAGTGTGGGAAAACCTCACAAGACCATCAGGTATTGCATTTAGATCTTCAACCCTGAGGAACACATGAATATCTGCATGATGTTGGATTTAGACTCAAAATAATTCTAGTCTAACAATGTTGCATCATCATGTATCCAACACATCATTTCTTTCTTTTAAAGCCAAAGTGATTCTGGATCCAAACACTGCAAATCCCACTCTCAAGCTGTCTGAGGATGGGCGCTCTGTAAGAACAAAGACCCACAAAGAGTTTCATTCCAGCCAGAGCATCTATGAATATCACAGAAAAAGTGCACAACAGTATAATGGTTGGATGTGTGTCCAAGCTAAAGAGGGCTACAGCACAGGCAGGCATTACTGGGAAGTAGATTTAAAAGGTAAATGTGATTGGAGAGTAGGAGTAGTGAAAGAGTCAGCTCCACGTTCTGGCTTTATTAATCTAAACACAGCAACAGGGTATTGGACTCTGCGTCTGCAGTTAGGTTCTCTCATAGCTCTGACTGAACCAATCACCAAACTCAATCAGGCACCACCTGCTAAGTTAGGTGTGCATCTAGATGTGGAAAAAGGTCAGGTTTCATTCTATGATGCGATGAGAAGGAAAAATATTTACACATTTAATACAGAATTCAGGAATTGTGGGAAGATTTACCCTGTGTTTGGAACCGTGGAGACAGATAAACCCCTAAAGATTATCTAAACATGACATTTAATTGGTCTTTATGTTGATTAAATGATATCATAGCGATAATAAGCACAGAGTTTAAATTTCCTGTTTTTAATTGAATTTTGCCCGTAATATTCACATTTCCATGATGTAGTGTAATGTTATGTTTATGGCCATAGTTGGCTTTTTACAACAAACCGGTGATTTTAAACTTCTTTTGGATGAGTTTTATGTAGCATTAAGCAGACTAAGAAAGGAACAAATCAAATCTTTATTTTTGTACATTTATTTTTTAGTCGTGGAAAATTTTTGTATGTACTTTATGTTTCTGTTTTTTGTATGTATTTCTATTTCCATTAAATTCTATACTTGTGTGATAAAGTGTAGAGTTGTTTTCAGGGCTATACTTTGGCTTTATCTAGCATTTGATGAAATTTATCAAACCTTTAATGCACTTAACCCTAAAACATACACAACTTTAATACATTATATACTGAATGTCTCTTTATGCCAATATATTGTCTAACTTATTTTCTATGAATTATCACTCAGAAATTGCCCTTTGTAAAATCTACATATTCATAAACATTGTAAGATTTATTATTTCAGATGATTTATGGTGAAATGTAAAAATAATACACTGAATACATATATTCTGTAAGTTTTTTCTTTACTAACACAAAGAAACTGCACTTTGAAAATTATTTTCATTTTTTTATATATTTTTATTCTTTTTATTTTTGTTTACCTTTGTAATTATGGTCCATCAGTGTACATTAAACCTAATTAAAGATACACAATTGATACATTTCCAGGCAAATGATGTATCATATGTGTAAAAATATCTGGACACCTGATTGGCACAACTGTCACATTCAGCCATTAATATTTCTAATTAGAATTTCTAATGAATTTGGACTTATTTCTATAAGATTTCTATAAGAAATGGCTTATAGGCCAAGACATAAATAATCTGTAGGATCACTTAAATAGGATTATTTATAGGATCTGTTGGTTTACTTTTCAGTTCTATATGGAACTGTTTAAATTTTTGTCAATTTATTTAAAAGTTATTGAATATTATGTCTTCTCCTGCAATATAATTTCTTATATGAATCTTATATGAATGTTTCCAACATATACATTTTTAATTAGTATCCTGTACAACTTAAATATTGAAATCCTTTACAATCTTTTGGCAAAGAAAAACGGAAATAAAGTTCATACTACTAAAAAATTAATTTTTATTCTCTCTTTATCACTATGGTATACTGTGAAATCTTCTTGTATAAAAGTCGCACAGAAGTGAAAGTGAAAGTGCTTAAAGTGTTTTTTTTTTGGGTTGTTTGTTTTTTTTTTTTTGCGGTATTTTTTTTTTTGCCTGGGTTGACATTGTAAAGTGATGACGTTATTTCCTTTAGAAAAATTAAAAAATGCTGCAAATATGTCAAAGCTTTTATGCAGTTACTTTTCATGAAAAGTCATAAAAAAATCATTGCTTTTGGATGTTATTATTAAAAGTACTTTATTTATTTGTAGAGCAGTTACAGGATTTGAAAAAAAAACTTGTGCTTGCAAAGTGAAAGTAAAGTCTTGTCTGTGCATGGTTTAGAAGGTGGAAGTATTTTCAGATAAACCACACGCAGGAAGATATAAACACGTTCTGGCTTTATTAATCTAAACACAGCAGCAGGGTAGTTGAGTCTGCATCTGCAGTTAGGTCCTCTCATAGCTCTGACTGAACCAAACACCAAACTCAATCATACACCACCTGCTAATTTAGGTGTGCATCTAGATGTGGAGGAAAGTCAGGTTTTATTCTATGATGTGATGACAAGGAAAAAGATTTACACATTTTACACAGAATTCAGGAATTGTCATATAGAGAAAATTGAGAAAATTTACCCTGTGTTTGGAACTGTGGAGACAGATAAACCCCTAAAGATTATCTAAACATGACATTTAATTGGTATTTATGTTGATTAAAATATATAGAATTATTGAAACAATAGAGTTTAAATTTCCAGTTTTTAATTGGAATCTTTATATATTAATATCTTTAATATTCACTCAATCATTTTCATGATGCAGCGTAATGTTATGTTTATAGCTGATGATTTTAAACTTCTTTAAGATGAGATTTATGTTGCATTAAGTACACTAAGAAAGAAACTGCACTTTAAACTGAACATTAAATCCTATTATAGATACACAATAGATACATTTCCAGGCAAATGATGCATCATATGGCTAAAAATATCTGGACACCTGATTGGCACAACTGTCACATTCAGCCATTAAGATTTCTAATTAGAATTTCTAATGACTTTGAACTTATTTCTACAAGATTTCTATAAGAATTTGCTTATAGGCCAAGACATAAATAATCTATAGGATCACTTAAACAGGATTATTTATGGGATCTGTTGGTTTACGTTTCAGTTCTATATGGAACTGTTTATATTTTTGTCAATTTATTTAAAAGTTATTGAATATTATGTCTTCTCCTACAATATTATGTCCTTCTCTGAACCAAACACCAAACTCAATCATACACCACCTGCTAAGTTAGGTGTGCATCTAGATGTGGAGGAAGGTCAGGTTTCATTCTATGATGCGATGACAAGGAAAAATATTTACACATTTTACACAAAAGTCAGGAACTGTGAGAAAATTTACCCCGTGTTTGGAACCATGGAGACAGATAAACCCCTAAAGATTATTTAAACATGACATTTTATTGGTCTGTATGATGATTATGTCTATTGTTTCTATAATTCTATATCTTTTAGAGTTTAAATTTCCAGGTTTTAATTGAATCTTTATATATTAATATCTTTAATATTCACTCAATCATTTTCATGATGCAGTGTAATGTTATGTTTATAGCAACTGATGATTTTAAACATCTCATCTTTTTTCCCCTCCCAGCCTCATACGCACCCATCCTAGAGCGACACCCCATAGGCACCACCACACTCACTAATGCATAAAATATGCATCTACATGTAATTTAGAGCATTATAAAAGACTGCTTATGTGTTATCAACAATCCAATTTATTATAAGCAACAAAAGAGAGTCAGTTGATAAAACCTGTGCTCCATGTCCCATATTCATATAACATTTAAGGCTAAATGTAATCAGACAGTTGGCAGCACCCATTGACTTTCACAGTAGGAAAAAATATAGACTATGAAAGTCAGTGGGTGCTGCCAACTGTCTGATTACCAACATTTTTCAAAATATCATCTTTTGTGTTAACTGCGCAATTTTGCGTAAAATCCCTGGACCTCACACCTACCAGCACCCCTACAGCTCCATTGTTCTCCTCCTTTTGTTGTGCAAACGGCCCCATCACCTGTGAGGCCTGGCTCATTTGCATTTGTTCACACAGAGTAGCTCAGATCCAAGGCAGGCCAAACCTCTGTCTGTGAAGGAAACCTTCACAGCCTATCTATACAAAATAGTCTGTTTAATTTATATAAAAAAAATTGTGTGCTAAGGTTTGTCATTGCTATGGTACATATCATATTTATACAACCCTTGTGCAGACCTGGGGTCTATTTGACTCATCTGGAAAGTTTAATGTGTCATAACTTGGGTTTCCTTCCACATATTTGCCTGAAATTTACCAGGATTGTTCCAAATTATGAACTTTGAAGGTAAAATTAATCATGTCCTCCCGGGTCAATTTGACCCGGCCACATTTAGTGTGGCAAGTGGTCACACTTTTGCCCTTTTCAGCGCAATGAACATACATACAGACACAAAAATGCACACATAAAATGTCCACTAACACACGCACCCAAAACACACTCACACACCACACACACACACACACACACACACATACACACAAATTGGGCATTGCATCTCATTAGGTCTCCAAAAAAAAAAGCTACACATTTGTAAATATTTCACACTTTTGAAATGCCTTTGCCAAGCAGAGGGCAAAATATGATCTGCCGAAACACACACACACACACACACACACACACACACACACACACACACACACACACACACACACACACACAGATGTTGTGTTATAATTCATATTCAAGTCATATTTGTTTTCTCTCTTTTATTCATGAATTTAGTTGCTTCAGTCAGCTTTGACCTGGGGATGTTTGACATACACCAGCCAGTGGTTAGCCAAAATAATATTTAATAATTTCGGCTTATTTTACTTAAAATCATGGCATAATATCATGAGGTTTATTGTTTATAACTTAAATATAATAAAAAGCATAAGAGGTGTAAAGGAAGTTTTATTCACCATAAACTATGCCAAGTTTTTGAGTGGTGTGTGTGTGTGTGTGTGTGTGTGTGTGTGTGTGTGTGTGTGTGTGTGTGTGTGTGTGTGTGTGTGTGTGTGTAGCTCGTTTTTGGGTGATCAGATGGCATCTGGTAGGCAAAATAGACATAACAAGTGTAAAATGTTCAAAATGTAAGCTGATCACACAGAATGGTGATCATTGTAGAATCTTTACTTTATAAGCATTCAAGTCAATTTGACCTGGAAAAAACAGGTTTTATTATTTACTGACATTATAAATGGGCAAAATGGTTTCAAAACAATCTCCTGGCTTTCAAAGAGACAATGCCAAGAGATAGATTCATTTCAATTATGCAACACCTTCTAACAGACAAATTTGCTGCGGTCTCCGACATCTGGACATGCTTCAACAAGAACTGTGCTGAGAGTTTCACTCCAGGAAAACACATGACCATAGATGAACAGCTGTTCCCTACCATGGTTTGTTGTCCATTCACACAGTATATCGCAACCAAGCCAGACAAATTTGGGATCAAGTTCTGGATGGCCACGGATTTGGAGACCAAATATGTCTGCAATGCATCTCCTTACTTTGGAAAGTACCCCTGTCGCCCAGGGTCCAGCTTGCGCAGTGAAGCACAAGCGATTTGCTACTGCACTGGGCATTCCAATGTCCTCCTCTACCCACACAGTGCCGCCTTTTGTCGTCTGGCTCAGACAGGGCTTCCCAGTACTACGGTGCATCTTCTGTGGAGGCATGTTGGGTTCTTGTTCCGTCTCAAAATTCACTTTTGGTGTTATAATTCATTGATGGCCAATGAAAATGAAATTACATCATTTTATTCTGTATGTGTAAGAACATGTCAAAAGCCATGGACCATAACTTCACTCAGCTTATGACATTTGTCTACAAACATACGTTGGAGACTGAAGTGTTAGCAAGAACTTTTCATTCTTTCCCAAGTAATTGATGTCTCATACACACTCCTCTTCATGTCTCATACACACTCTTACTGTTCCAAACACACTCCTCATGTCTCATACACACTCCTCTGCTAGGCAAAGGCATATCAAAAGTGTATCAAAAGGCATAATGAAATGCAATGCCCAATTTGTGTGTGTGTGTTTGTGTGTGCATGTGTGTGTCTGTGGTGTGTGAGTGTTTTGGGTGCGTGTGTTAGTGGACATTTTATGTGTGCATTTTTGTGTCTGTATGTATGTTCATTGCGCTGAAAAGGGCAAAAGTGTGACCTATTGCCCCACTAAATGTGCCCGGGTCAAATTGACCCGGGAGGACACGATTGATTTTACTTGCAAAGTTCATAATTTGGAACAATCCTGGTAAATTTCAGGCAAATATGTGGAAGGAAACCCAAGTTATGACACATTAAACTTTCCAGATGAGTCAAATAGACCCCAGGTCTGCACAAGGGTTGTATAAATATGATATGTACTATGGCAATGACAAACCTTAGCACACAATTTTTTTTATATAAATTAAACAGACTATTTTGTATAGATAGGCCGTGAAGGTTTCCTTTACAGACAGAGGTTTGGCCTGCCTTGGATCTGAGCTACTCTGAGTGAACAAATGCAAATGAGCCAGGCCTCACCTAAAGCCGCACCAATCTTTTATTTGCGCACAATATCATGATATCGGGCCGGGTTTAGGTGACGTCTGGAGCTGAGCAGCTGCAAGTGGCAGTGGTGTTGTATCTTTGGTGGAGAGAAGGTGTGTATCGCTCTTCTCTCTGTTCACCGGTACTTTGTCATGTTTAACAGTGCTTGGTGTACGTGTATATTGTGTTTGCTCAAATTTAACCCACAAATTAGCAAAAATGAGTACGAAACAGACGTCGTTAGAATGTTTGCCGGTGTTCTGGAGTAAAGTCATGGCGGAATACCCTGAGTTTGTCACCACAGCACTTAAATCCCTATTGCCATTTCCGACATGCTATCTGTGTGAAGCGGGGTTTTCTGCAGTGACGGCAACCAAACAAAAAAAAAAAAACGGAATAAACTGGACATAAGCAACACACTTCGGTTGTCATTGTCTCCTATTACCCCAGATGGAACCATCTCGTTGCAAAGAAACAAGCTCAGGGTTCTCATTGATTTAGCATTGTAGTGAGTTAAAAAGGCATGTTTAAATACAGTTAAATTAAAAAAAAATATTTTAATTTAATTGTATAGCCCCCACCCCCCACCCCCAGCGGGCCACAGTAAAATTATCAAACATTGACCGGTCCGCGGCGAAAAAAATGTTGGGGACCACTGACGTAGACTACACCACTGATCATATGGCTAAAAGTATTTATGAAAGCAAGGACCTTCCACATGTGATAGCATGGACAGAAAGCTCTCACATTCAGGATCCTTTGATGCAGGGCCAGACACAGCCCTCCAGAAACCTTCACACTGCTTGATATGCCGCAGGATATGTTTGATGACATTAGTTCCAATTATGAGTTCGTCATGTTGGCCAGGAACCACTAGAGTAGGTACAATCATTTTCAAACCGTAAACTTCCATGGTTAGATTGTAAACAGATGTAGGCTTGACACGCAATCCGCCACAGCCCACAAGGACCACGTCAGTGCTCAACTCACTGTTCCCATGAACTGCTCCTTCCTGTCTCAGCTTCATCTCCGCTGTGTCATTTATAGTGCATGCCATTGAGCCACTATCCATCATGGCTCCCAACGACACTTTACCTCCAATTTTCACAGGTGTATAAAAGAGGCTATCAAGTCCCCCCACAACATGTGTGTTCTGATGCACAATATGTAGTCCTTCAACACTGTTCTCAATCAGATGGCTTAGCTCTTCACACTCAGTAACAACTTGGGAGTTGCAAATATGACCCGTACTGCCTCCCTCCAAATACGAGTCCATATCAGACCGCTGCTTCCCTTGTCTATGAAGGCCATCGTTTGCCAGATCAGCAGCCTTGTTGATTCGAATCCAATAGTCTACTGGGTTATCACCGGCTCTGGGAAGAGTAGCATAGAAATCAGCAAGGGATAGGCTTGATGAGGTCTCAGTGAAATACTGCAGCAGAATATCATAAATCAGTTCAGAACTCGGCTTTACATCAAGTGTATAATCACTTCGCAGACTGAGTTTAACAATATCTTTAGCTTTTCCTGCAAGTCTGCTCATAATCTCCTCAGCTTGTTCTGATACGGGACTCTTCTGCTTTCTTATACAAGCTTTGTTTCGATCAACCCACTCTCTAACACCATACTTGTCAGATCTGTCACCACGAAATACGTCATATTCAGAAACTACATGTACTGACACATGTGGTACTACCATTGACATAGACTGTTCTGGTCTCATCTGTGAATGAGTGTGGTGGTCTATCGAATCCCTCTGGGAGTTATTGCTGGAAACAATTGACTCTCCAATCTGTGTACCTAACTCACCCACCATATCAGTGAGATGGCTGAGAGCATCCCGCTCGGCATTAGGTGTAGAATTGCAAGGGAGCTAAACTGTAGCACTGTAATTATCTGTAGTTAAATTTAAACCACAACCCCCACTGTGGTCATTGTGAGACCTTGACTGACCTACCCCCCTTCTGCCACCCCCACTGAGAACATCATTCCCAGAAGTCCCAACAAGCCAACCACCCCTCCCTCTGGGAAAACCACTGACTTCGATAAATGTCCTGTCCAAGTCAGTATCACAATCATTTACTTCAGTCATATTTCGATCACTGACACTAAAAATCAATTACGGAAAATCAATCAAAAATCAGAAGTATATTATAGACTTAGAGAACTATTAGACACCTAAGGTGATTGACATTCACCCAGTTGCAATTGTGTATTTTGTATGTGTTAACTGCCCTTGTCCATAACATCAAAGATCCAGACGTGGTTCAAATACAGCTGAGTAGCAGCAACCATGGTCGATCTGCGTCAAGCTGATCAGGGCTATCCAAAGAGTCACGGCACCAGTGTAATGATTGTTGTCCGTTGTGTGACACACAACCGTCACGAATTTTAGATAGACGATGTACACAAGATTCTGGTTGCCTGTTCTTTATTTTATTCTCCGCAGCAATGTGATCGTATCTGAGAAATACATCAAAATGTAAAACACTGGTTGAAAACACTGCAGACATAAACCACCACAGCAGTGTCAGCCATTTTCTGCTGAACTACGGTAGGCGTGCAAGGACAAAATAATAAATGTCTGCAATGCGTCAACCACTAGGGGCACCAAAAATATCATTTGACTTAATTTATCCTCTAATTTCATGTAATTCAACACCATGAATATAATTAGTATCAAATGTTCTTTTTAACTCTACACTAGCTTTACTTTCCACCATTGGTGAAGACAAACACACAACCATTCTTTCTTGTTCTTTTCAAACAAATGGTTCTGCTGGGGATTGAATCCAGGACCTTCTGCGTGTAAAGCAGACGTGATAACCACTACACTACAGAACCAGACATACATGGTGATTTTTTTTGGGTACTGTTAGATTTTACTGCTTAATTGTCACTTTTTTTTTCTTACCAAATTCCGTTTTTGCCTAAATTTCACACCATTTATGAAAGCAAGAACCTTCCACATGTGATACAGACGTGATGTCCACTACACTACAGAACCAAACACAAAGCTATAAACCCCAGCACTCTGAGATATTCTGAGGTAGGTCATGTGGTTCATTTGTTACCTAGCTTTACTTTCCACCATTGATGAAGACAAACACACAACCATTCTTTCTTGTTCTTTTCAAACAAATGCTTTGTCTGGGGATTGAAACCAGGACCTTCTGTGTTCAAATCATAAGCAATCATTTCTATACTACAGAAACTGACCCCTTAAGTAATGTTCTGTTAGGTCTAATGTTTTTTATTGTATATGTAAACATTGGACCCAGTTTCAGCAGTGTTGCTTATGGTGGTAGAAGGGTGAAGGTCCTTAGCAATTGCTTTTGTTTTGCTCCTCAAACAAATGGTTCTGCTGGGGATTGAACCCAGGACCTTCTGCGTGTAAAGCAGACATGATAACCACTACACTACAGAACCAGACATGAATGCTGCTGCACTTTTTTTTTCATAAAACCATAAAAATGATACAAAAAGACATTTCTCCCAATTAAGTGTTGTAGTATAACTATCAGTGATGTGTGAGCTGAATTTGGTGACAGTACAGTGTATTAAAGTGAAGTTTTTTAGTATTTTTTGTATTCGCTTTTCGGGTTTTGCACTTTGCAGACGGTCCCTTGGAATCTGTCTCTCAGTTGTCCGCACATAGAGACTTATGTATTTTGTCCACCAGGGACGAAAGCTGATTTTGAGGAAAATTGGGTTGTAGCTGCCTCCCTACATTACTACGATAGAAAAGAGGTGTTATTTGTGTAGAAACAGTGTTTAGCTCAGGAGTTATTGACTCGGGAAACTCCAATCTGTGAATATGCGTCCAACTTTACTTAAGTCTGCTTCAGTATGACACCAGCTTCTGTGGATGAAGTAAACTCTCTTCTTTGTAAACGCTTGGTGAAGTTGGTACACGACAGCTGTCAGGGGAGGAATTAGAATAAAAATGAACCAATTACAACAAAGTTTTGTGAGTTAAAAAATGCGATGCAGTTAAAGGGGAAGAAAAGATGAGGGTAAATTCTGGACATTTTAAGCAGCAAAACAAGTGGGTATACCGAGGGTATACACTAATATTAAGCCTTAGAAGTCGTTATACGCAAACAGACCTGGGGAAAAAGTAAGCACACTGCGTATACTTGTGTATGGCCCCAACTACACCACCGATTAACAGGCAAATTATGCATCATACAGTATGTGTAAAAGTATCTGGACACCTGATTGGCACATTCAGCCATTAAGATTTCTAATTAAAATTTCTAATGATTTTGGACTTATTTCTACAAGATTCCTATAAGAATTGGCTTATAGGCCAAGACATAAATAATCCGTTGGATAACATAAACAGGATTATTTATGGTATCTGTTGGTTTATTATTCAATTCTGTATGGAACTGTTTAAATTTTTGTCTATTAATCTAAAAGTAATTGAATATTATCTCTTGTCCTAGAATACAATTTTTTTATATGAATCTTATAGGAATGTTTCTAATATACAGTATGATAGAAATTAGTATATTGTACAAGTTAAATATTGGAATCCTTTTGGAAAAGAAAAACAGAAATAAAGTTCATACTATTAAAAGTTTCATTTTTATTCTGACTATATAAATATGATATACTGTGAAACCTTGTGTAAAATGGTTAAACATTGAAGTTGACGTGAAAGTGCTTAAAGGGTTTTTTTGTGTGTTTTTTTGTTTGTTTGTTTGAGTGATGAAAGAAGTCTCTAGAAAAATAAAAAATGCTGCAAATATTTTAAAGCGTATATGCAATTATCTTTCATGAAATGTCATAAAAAATCCATTGCTTTTTAATATTATTATTAAAAGCATTTCATTTACTTGCAGAGCACTTACAGGATTTGAAAAAAACTCGTGCTTGGCAAGTGCAAAGTGAAACTCTTCTGTACATGGTTTAGAAGGCGTTTGGTTTGTATGGTATAGCAACACCCTACAGGAAGTTATAAGCAAGTTGCCACGCTTCCTCTGATTTCCCTCTGATATCTGACACCCAGGGGTTCTTTCATTGCCTTCATCTAACATTACATTACAATGAATTTCCACATACAGATCAGATAACAATATGCGTCCATTAAAACATTTAATGATGAAGACATTTTGTAAGACAAAATTCTGGATGTTGATATGCAATTTAAATCTTTATGAGTTGTATCTAATGTCCATAATTGTTCTTTAGTCAATTTCACCAGTATCTATCTAAAAGCTGTCAACATCATATTCTGCTTATAATGCTACTAATATTCACAAGCCATAATATCAGTATGAACAACATTAGCAGAGGCTGTTAGTGATTCATCATCTCACTTTCAAATGTGTTCTTGTTAAAGCAACCTCATGTTTTGGAGGCAAAACCATGCTGCTATTTTGGTTGAGTTGAAGTGTGAAAAAATATCTACAGGACTTTTTCTCAAAAATGCTAAATCCCTGGACCAACAAACTCATTTTTGTATTTTTGTATTTTTTTTTCTTAAATGAGATAAATATAAGTTGCTCTGGATAAGTGTGTCAGCCAAATGCTGTAAATGTGTTGACTAATTTAAATGAGATGAGGTTCACCATACTCTACATTTACTTTACTTTCATATATACAGTGTTGTATAAAGTAGTAGAACGCAATACTTGAGTAAAAGTATCGTACTAGAAAAAGACTTTGGTAGAAGTGAAAGTCATCTTTTACAATATTAAAAGTAATTTTCTGATATTTAATGTACTTAAGTATTTGAAGTAAAAGTAAAAAGTACAATTTCAGTGATTTTCGGTAGGCATAAGAGTAGGGGCGGTTCTAGGATTTCATCTTTAGTGGTTTTTATCCCTCAGTGAGAATTTAAAACAAGAAGAGTTTGATATACTGTATATTATATGAATGCATAGTAAGCCAAAAGTTATGGTTTTATTAAATGGCAAAAGTGGACACCAAAATTGTATGCATGATGTAATGAGGCCAGTCTTGAATCAGATCAGTTAATGTATGTGTGCATTCTCTACAAACAGTGTGTCCAATGAATGCAGTCACTAATAAACTAATATTCACAAGACAAAGACCAAATCAGTAAATGTTATTTTTATTTAGTATTGATATTGCATTAATATTTTGTTTGTGCTATCAATTCTGGTAATAAGAATAGTGACATTTCACTGCTTTTGGTTGCCGCCGTTATAGATAAATGCCTCCAGCTCTGACTGCACGTGCACAATGCGCGTGCCTGTGCGTAATGTAATCTAGAAGCAGTAAATCGCCAAACCTCCCTTATTGCAGTCACACACATTTCTTCTGATTTTAATTTGTAGTCACGAGTAACGAAGATGCTTATTGGAAATATAACAGAGTAAAATTATACATTTTATCTAGGAAATGTAGTGGAGTAAAAGTGAAAGTTTACATAAATTTAGCGAAGTAAAGTACAGATACGTGAAATTTCTACTTAAGTACAGTAACAAAGTATTTTTACTTCGTAACATTACAACACTGTATATATGTGTATATATATTTTTTGTAAATATAGAAGGTTTGCCGAAAGCAAAAAACAAAAGAAGGTTGGAAATAAAAAATATTATTCACACACCTCAGAGTCTGAAAAACTTCATGTTTCGGAATCGAACCCCCAACCCACGAGGTTTGAGGCAAACATGCTAACCACTAAGCCACCGTGCCCCACTCAGGAAAAAAAGGACTTCTCAAAATCAGGTAAAATAAAACAAATTTCTATTGAAGATTTGTGGATATGGATTAAAAATAGATTATGCTGTTTGTACTTGTGCACTTGGGAATCATTAAAATTGCAAACACATGTTGTACAGCTTTATTTTTTCTAATTGAGAGAATGCATTATATAATATAAGATTTGAAGAGAAACTGTTTGACTGCAGCAGTTCAGGGTAAATGAAGGGTGTGAATGTTCACATAGTTAACCACTTGTATGGTCACCGCCACTTCCTCCTTTCAATGCTGAAAATGTCAACAGTGTGATATAAGACACAACAAACTGTGCCGAACTGAGTGTACATATGCACACACTCTATGCACACTGTGCATTAACATTGTTTATGTTATGTTAATCCTGCAAATCCTGGGAGAGGCTATAAGTTCTTTTCTAGTTTGTCTTGGTGTGTTTACTTAAACATACTGAGAAATTCTTGCATACAGAGGAACATTGCACAAGCCAAGTACATTTTATGAGCAGCTACAGTATCTATGAGTAGTGCTCTTAGACTGCTCTTGTTCCTTGTTCCTTACTGAATTTGTCTTCAATAATGCTAAATGTCAGTTTTATGCCTCTTCTGATAACCTGATAAGAGGTTGAGATTTTTTTGGTTTTTCTCTCATTCCTACAGGAGAATACAACACTGGGGCTTTCTACAGTCTTGTCAGTTTGGGAAATCCACACAAAGAAAGGGAAATTCAAAGAACCTGCAAATCAGAGCCATTTCTTAAACCAAAAATGTCCCTAAGATTGGTAATAAACAATAACAATCTAATAATAATTAGTTTAAAACAGCAAGCCAAAATAACAGTATTTATCCTAATTTATCTTAAAGTGCTAACAAATAATAATTCCTTACTCCAATAAATTCCAAAAAGGCAGCAGTTTTTGTTCAAGAGTTCATGTTTTGTTGTCTCATAGCACTACATTGTGAGCAACACTGACAAACTGAAAGTCATTTAACAGCCTTTCTGTTGAAATATAAAATAATGTAAACGTGTGACTGATATTTTCATTTATCTAGACCTAGAAATCTCCCAAAGAGGAGAAAACGTATGTGCTGGAGGATTCAAACAAACTGGGGAAAAACATGCAGATGACCATCACAGACAACAACAAACAAAACCTACCACAGAAAAACCAAAACAAATATGAGGTAAATGCAGTCATGTGTGATGAGGATGATCTTTGGAAGTAGTTGATATGGTCATGTGTCTTACTACAGTGTGTATTTATGTGGTCATGTGTATTCTCTTCGTCATCTCTGTCGCCACTCCTTTAACAGTGTGTTAGATGTGAACAGAAGTCTGTAAATGCAGGTGAGTTTAAAAGTCTCTGTGGATAAACTGCAAACCTATGATTGCCTTCATTTAGGATTTTCAGTGATTATTATTTTTGTTATTTTTGGTTACAATTGTGTAATGCCATTTTTATTATTATTTGTTTTGCAGATTCCCAAGAAAGGTCTGCTCTAGTCTTATAATTTAAAAAGGGGTCTAAGGGGCTTTTCAAACCTGGTCACGTTTTCTGTGATCGGATAGCTATCCGATCGTAAAAAGACCAGGTCTAAATGCCCTCTGAAACGGATATATATCCTATCATTCAAACCACTTCAGGAGGTGGTCTGGGACGATGAAACTGAACAGGTGTAAATGAATGTGGTTGTTTAAGACACATACTGTACGTCAGCACTATATTCCTCCCAAATGGAAGTACATCACTCTCAAGTGATCTTTCACCCAGGTGTCTCGTTGGGTCTTAAAATGCACTGCTGCTGCCAGAAAAAATATAGCAAACTGTAAATGCTGTTTTTTGTAGCCGTCGTAACAAGTTTTTTCGTCTTCTTTTTGAGTGCATTCTGAAAACCACATACACCAAAGCATGTTCCATCTCAATTACCCCGAAATGAGGCAAAATATATTTGCATTTTGGGTGGGAGTAGAAAGATCTGATTGATATCCGATTCGCCAAGACGCATTTATGTGGCCTAATGTAAATGGAACAGTTTTAACAAATCGGCCCTGATTCCCAGGAAAGGTCAGTTTTAGTCTTATAATTTAGCTTAACTTTTGTAATAGATGTATAATACAGCTGATTTAATTATTGCATTAATGCTCATGGTGAACATGTTTCTTGTTTTAGTGTGGGAAAACCTCACAAGACCATCAGCTATTGCATTTAGATCGTCATCCCTGTAGAACACATGAATATCTGCATGATGTTGGATTTAGACTCAAAATGATTCTGAGTTTAACAATGTTGCATCATCATGTATCCAACAGATCATTTCTTTCTTTTTACAGCTAAAGTCATTCTGGATCCAAACACTGCAAATCCCTCTCTCAAGCAGTCTGAGGATGGGCGCTCTGTAAGAACAAAGACCCACAAAGGGTTTCATTCTAGCCAGAGCGTCTATGAATATGACAGAAAAAGTGCACAACAGTATAATGGTTGGATGTGTGTCCAAGCTAAAGAGGGCTACAGCACAGGCAGGCATTACTGGGAAGTAGATGTAAAAGGTAAATGTGATTGGAGTGTAGGAGTAGTGAAAGGATCAGCTCCACGTTCTGGCTTTATAAATCTAAACACAGCAGCAGGGTATTGGACTCTGCGTCTGAAGTTAGGTTCTCTCATAGCTCTGACTGAACCAATCACCAAACTCAATCAGGCACCACCTGCTAAGTTAGGTGTGCATCTAGACATAGAGGAAGGTCAGGTTTCATTCTATGATGTGATAACAAGGAAAAATATTTACACATTTAACACAGAATTCAGGAATTGTGGGAAGATTTACCCTGTGTTTGGAACCGTGGAGACAGATAAACCCCTAAGGATTATCTAAACATGACTTTTAATTGGTCTTTATGTTGATTAAATGATATCATAGCGATAATAAGCATAAAGTTTAAATTTCCTGTTTTTAATTTAATTTCTCCTGTAATATTGGAGTTTCATGTAGCAATATGAGTTTTATGTAGCATTAAGCACACTAAGAATGAAACTGCACAAATGCTTCAAATTTTTACTTTTCTACTTTTATGTCTAATCATAAATATTTCAGATGATTAGTGTGAAAAGGTTTTGTATGTACTTTGTTTCAAATTAAACTTTATCACACAAGTATAGAATTTAATGGAAGTAGAAATCAGTTCAAAAAGCCTTGAGTTATTTTCAGGGCTATACTTTGGCTTTATCTAGCATTTGATGAAATTCATCAAACCTTTAATGCACTTAACCCTAAAACATTACATAATATAACATAAACTTTAATACATTATATATTGAATGCCTATTTATGCCAATATATTGTCTAACTTTTATTTTGTATGAATGAGAACTCAGAAATTGCCGTTTTGTTTAAAAAAAAAGTGTATTTTCTATATATTCATTTTTTCATAATTTAGATGATCGCAGACCTTTTATTAATAAACTCCAGAAACTTTACTCAAAAACTAATTATGGTCCATCAGTGTACATTAAACCTAATTAAAGATACACAATAGATACATTTCCAGGCAAATGATGCATCATACAGTATGTGTAAAAATATCTGGACACCTGATTGGCACAACTGTCACATTCAGCCATTAAGATTTATATTAGAATTTCTAATGATTTTGTACTTATTTCTATAAGATTCCTATTAGAATTGGCGTATAGGCCAAGACATAAATAATCTGTAGGATCACTTAAACAGGATCATTTATGGAATCTGTTGGTTTACTATTCAGTTCTATATGGAACTGTTTAAATTATCAATTCATCTAAATTATATTAATATTATTATATATTGTCTTCTAGGAATGTTTCCAACATATAAATTTTTAATTAGAATCCTTTACAACTTAAATATTGAAACCTGCTAAGTTAGGTGTGCATCTAGACATGGAGGAAGGTCAGGTTTCATTCTATGATGTGATGACAAGGAAAAAGATTTACACATTTTACACAGAATTCAGGAATTGTGAGAAAATTTACCCTGTGTTTGGAACCGTGGAGACAGATAAACCCCTAAAGATTATCTAAACATGACATTTAATTGGCCTTTATGTTGCACTTTAAACTGCACTTTAAACTGAACATCAAATCATATTATAGACACACAATAGATACATTTCCAGGCAAATGATGCATCATATGGCTAAAAGTATGCGGACACCTGATTGGCACAACTGTCACATTCAGTCATTAAGATTTATATTAGAATTTTTAATGATTTTGGTTGTATTTCTATAAGATTCCTATAAGAATTGGCATATAGACCAAGACATAAAAAGTTTGTGATCACTTACTGTAAACAGAAATATTTTTGAGACCTGTTAATATTAAACTGTTTAAATTTTTGTCTTTTTAACTAAAAGTTATTGAATATTATTTCTTGTCCTAAAATACAATTTCTTGTGTGAATCTTATGGGAATGTTTCCAACATATACATTTTAATTAGAATCCTGTACAACTTAAATATTGGAATACTTTATGATCTTCTGGCAAAGAAAAACAAAAAATAAAGTTCCAACCTCTAAAAGATTCATTTTTATTCTGTCTATATTATTATGATATACTGTGAAATCTTCTTGTATAAAAGTGGCACAGAAGTCGAAGTGCTTAAGTAATGTTCTGTTAGGTCTAATGTTTTGCTTTTTTTTTTTTGTATTTGTA
Source organism: Tachysurus fulvidraco (assembly GCF_022655615.1). Classification (NCBI taxonomy): domain Eukaryota; kingdom Metazoa; phylum Chordata; class Actinopteri; order Siluriformes; family Bagridae; genus Tachysurus; species Tachysurus fulvidraco. Next base: position 23,800,150 of record NC_062523.1, on the reverse strand, counting down.
AACACTGGACTGGAGAACAATTGCTTTTATTTTGCTCCTCAAACAAATGGTTCTGCTGGGGATTGAACCCAGGACCTGCTGCGTGTAAAGCAGACATGATAACTACTGCATTACAGAACCAGACATGAATGGTAATTTTTTTCAGGAACTGTTAGCTGTTACTGCTTAATTGACACTTTTATTTTTATTTTTATTTTTTTTTTTACCACCTTCTGTTTTTGCCTAATTTATGAAAGCAAGGACCTTCCTCATGTGATAAGACGTGATGTCCACTACACTACAGAACCAAACACAAAGCTATAAACCCCAGCACTCTGAGATATTTTGAGGTAGGTCATGGGGTTTATTTGTTACCTACTGTAGCTTTACTTTCCACCATTGATGAAGACAAACTCTCAACCATTCTTTCTTGTTCTTTTCAAACTGGGGATTGAAACCAGGACCTTCTGTGTTCAAAGCATAAGCAATAATTTCTACACTACAGAAACTGACCCCTTAAGTACCGTATTTTCCGCACTATAAGGCGCACCTAAGAGCCTTAAATTTTCTCAAAAATCGTCCGTGCGCCTAATAATCCGGTGTGCCTTATGTGTGCACTGAGTTCCATAATCTGTAAAAATGTTGTACAACTTTGGTAGGCACTCCGCTTGATTGACTGTTGGACCATTTCCCACTGACACAGGGATGTAATACATTCTCTACTACGTAGAGAACATTACGTAATACTTACTGTACGTACGCTTACCTTAACCATGCCTCCAGTAGGTATACTACCGGTATGTTGCAAAACAACATTTGTTTGTCTAAGGACCCCCAAAAATGGCACCAGTGAAGAGACATGCTTACGAGGCACAGCCGCTCCAACCGCTGGACATATGTGTAAACAGGGCGTTCAAAGTGAAGTTGCGAGCGGTGTGGTAGTGATGGATCACAGACGGCGAACACACCTTTACTAAGACTGGGAGGCAGCACCGGGCGAGTTACGCCACCATATGTGAATGGATTGTGGATGCCTGGGCTAAGGTATCTGCTTTAACTGTTGTCCGAGCTTTCGCGAAAGCCGGCATGATTGCTGAACAGCCACCTGGCAACGAGAGTGACTCTAACAATGATGAGAGGGAACCTGGCATGTTTGATGGCGAAATTGCTCAGCTGTTCAATTCAGACACAGAAGATGAGGACTTTGATGGATTTGTGGGAGAAGATTGATTAAAAAATAATGTGTGTGTATTGTTAAATAAAATTCAACTAAACTCACTGTTTTGCTTCCGTTACCTTTTTTTGTAGACCGTATGTTTTAGCATGAGCCTTATAATCCGGTGCGCCTTATGGTGCGGAAAATACGGTAATTTTCTGTTAGGTCTAATGTTTTGCATTTTTTTGCATTTGTAAACACTTGACCCAGTTTCAGCAGTGTTGCTTATAGCTGGTAGAAGTGTGAAGGTCCTTAACAATTGCTTTTATTTTGCTCCTCAAACAAAGGTTCTGCTAAGGATTGAACCCAGGACCTTCTGCATGCAAAGCAAACGTGAATATGTCAAAGATTATATGCAATTATATTCATGAAACTTTATGAAAAAAACATTGCTTTTTGGGTGTTATCATTAAAAGTAATTCATTTATTTGTAGAGCAGTTACAGGATTAGAAAAAGCTTGTGCTTGCCGAGTGCAAAGTGAAAGTAAAGTCTTGTCTGTGCATGGTATAGAAGGCAGAAGTATTATCAGATAGTCCACACCCAGGAAGATATAAACAAGTTCTGACTTTTTGTCTCCCTCTGATTTCCCTCTGACTGCTGACACCTAGGGGACTCTTTAATCGCCTTCAATTGGCATTAAATCTGAATTAATTTCTATGTACAGAGCAGATAACAACATGCACCCACTGATCAAACGTATGTAAAAAAAAAATTAATGCTGAAGACATTTTGTAAGAAAAAAATTTTGGATGTTGAAATGGACCTTAAATCTTCATGAGTTATATCTAATGTCCATAATTGTTCTTTAGTTAATTTTTTACCAGTATCTAATCCAGTATCTAAAAGCCGTTAACATCATATTCTGCCTATAATGCTAGTAATATTCACAAGCCATAATATCAGTATGACCAACATTAGCGGACACTGTTAGTGATTCATCATCTCACTTTAAAATGTGTTTTTGTTAAATATATCAACTTATTTGTAGACCAGGTTGCATTTTTTGGGGTGGGGGTGGTAGCCTAGTGGTTAAGTTGTTGGACTACTAATTGGAAGGTTGTGAGTTCAATTCCCATGTCCACCAGGCTGCCACTGCTGGGCCCCGATAGGGTTTTTCCTGGGTCAAAAATTGGGCTTTGGAGGTGGCTGACCGACATGGTCATCCACACACAGCAAAGAGTACCCTAGTACCCACATGATCTGCAAGCACAATATTGACAATAAATGTTAAATAAATACAAAGAAACTGTTTGTGATTTTTTTCTTATCCTATTTATTCATGAAAAAATGTGTTCATGTAAACATCATCGATACCAAAGTATATTTGAAATGTCAAAAGTATCACAATTTATCTATTTACAAATATCACAGCCTGTAGATGAACATTTACTCGTCTCTTTTTATTAACACTGTAGAACCTTTTTACAAGATCTCTGTAGTCGATTTCACCCTGATGGGGCCCATCCACAGCCACCTTGCAGCATACGTCTAAATGTTGGTCCTTTTTCATTTTATAATAGTATAATCATATCAATTAAAAAGTAGCATTAAAAACATAGTGTTAAAAGGTGTAATAGTGTATTTTTTTACCATCTAAAATTTAATAAAATTAGCAGCTAGCTAGCAAAGCTTGCTTTGTGCTTTGATCTAGTTTCATCTCACTCCAGTCTAACTTTAAACTAAATTTTACTAAACACTCTTGCTAAATGGGGTAAGCACACTTACTTTTTCATTTCAGATGTGTATGTTCTCCTAAGAAGTAATGATCTGTTATCAGTGGTGTAGTCCTCAAAAAATAAAGTGGGTCCTAACCCTGCCCACCTCTTAAACCACCTATTCCCTGCCATGCTGCCAAACAAGAAAAGCAAAAACAACACACAGAAGTCAATGTTTTCATTTACATAACATTAACGTTCATGCCTTTAGCAGACACCTTTATCCAAAGAAACTCACAGTACATTTGAGTTACATACATTTTATCAGTATCTGTGTTCCCTGGGAATCGAACCCACAACCTCTGCGATGCTAACGTAATGCTCTACCATAATGCACTCATACACTTATATAAAAACAATTTAGCATTCAATTATGCATTGTTTGTTCAGTTACAGTATGTTCCAAACATTTTTTCATGGACTGTGGGAAAGTGGCGTAAGGTTGATTTTTCTGATGAATCATCCATTGAACTGCATCCCAATCATCGCAAATACTGCAGAAGACCTATTGGAACCCACATGGACCCAAGATTCACACAGAAAACAGTCAAGTTCGGTGGATCTGCAGAGTGGATGGCAACATTAACAGCCTGAGGTATCAAGACATTCTTGCTGCCCATTACATACCACAGGAGAGGGCAAATTCTTCAGCAGGACAGTGCTCCTTCTCATACTTCAGCCTCCACATTTCTGTCCTAATTAAATCATTAAAAATCAAGGCATGATAAGATTTTATTTTGGTAAAATAAGCATAATCTAGAGGCCTTTCCAAATCATCAACTAGAAGTCAAGTTATTACCTGTTGTTCCTACAACTTGGATAGGACAAGACTTTTGTCAGGGAGTGTATGGATGAATTTAAAGTAATTAAATAGTTCAATATGTTTATGCATTACAGGATTCCTAGAGCAAATATTTTATAGATATAATTTACATATTCCCCCCCCCCTTATAGATTCAGTGTGGAACCTGCACAAAATGGTTCCACACGAAATGCCTTAGAATGACAGAAGCGGACATATCCCTTGGTATTGTGCATTGAATTTGGTGACATTACAGTGTATTACAGTGAAGTTATTGAATATAATTTCCATAATAGTGAAGTTGTGGAATTATATATATATATATATATATATATATATATATATATATATATATATATATATATATATAATGATACAAAAAGATATTTCTCCCAAGTAAGTTTTGTAGTATAACTATCAGTGATGTGTGAGCTGAATTTGGTGACAGTACAGGGTATTACAGTGAAGTTTTTTTAGTATTCGCTTTTCGGTTTTGCACTTTGCAAACGGTCCCTTAGAATCTATCTCTCAGCCGTCCGCACATAGAGACTTGTGTATTTTGTCCACCGCAGAGGAAAGCTGATTTTGAGGAAAATTGGGTTGTAACTGATCTCTACATTACTATGATAGAAATGAGGTGTTAATTGTGTAATAAGAGCATTTAGCTCAGAAGTTATTGACTCGGAAAACTCCAGTCTGTGAATATATGGCCAACTTTACTTAAGTCTGCTTCACACCAGCTTCTGTTGATGAAGTAAACTCTCCTCCCTGTAAACGCTTGGTGAAGTTGGTACACGACAGCTGTCAGGGGAGGAATTCAAATAAAAATGAACCAATAAATGCAATGCAGTTAAAGGGGAAGAAAAGATGAGGGTAAATTATGGACATTTAAGCAGTAAAACAAGTGGGTATACCGATGGTATACACTAATATTAAGCCTTAGAAGTCGTTATACGCAAACAGCCCTGGGGAAAAGTAAGCACAATGCGTATACGTGTGTATGGCCCCGACTACACCACTGATTAACAGGCAAATTATGCATCATACAGTATGTGTAAAAGTATCTGGACACCTGATTGGCACATTCAGCCATTAATATTTCTAATTAAAATTTCTAATGATTTTGGACTTATTTCTACAAGATTCCTATAAGAATTGTCGTATAGGCCAAGACATAAATAATCTGTTGGATCACTTAAACAGGATTATTTATGGCATCCGTTGGTTTACTATTCAATTATATATGGAACTGTTTACATTTTTGTCTATTAATCTAAAAGTAATTGAATATTATCTCTTGTCCTAGAATACAATTTTTTATATGAATCTTATAGGGATGTTTCTAATATAAAGTATGATAGAAATTAGTATCTTGTAGAAGTTAAATATTGGAATCCTTTTGGAAAATAAAGTTCATATTACTAATAGTTTCATTTTTATTCTGACTATATACATATGATATACTGTGAAATCTTGTGTAAAATGGTTAAACATTGAAGTGAAAGTGCTTAAAGGGTTTTTTTTACGTGTTTGTGTTTTTGTTTTTGGGTTTACATTGTAGAGCGATGAAAGAAATCCCTTTAGAAAAATAAAAAATGCTGCAAATATGTTAACGCGTATATGCAATTATCTTTCATGAAAAGTCATGAAAAATCCATTGCTTTTTAATATTATTATTAAAAGCATTTAATTTATTTGCAGAGCACTTACAGGATTTGAAAAAAAAAAAAAAAAAAGTGTGCTTCCCAAGTTTCCCATGCTGAGATCCGGTCAGAAGCTGTGGCATCTGAGGGTGGGAAAGAGAAGATAAGTTGTGTATCATCAGCATAGCAGTGGTAAGAGAACCCATGTGATGAAATAACTTCACCAAGAGAGTGAGTATACAAGGAGAAAAGAAGAGGACCAAGTACTGAGCCCTGTGGGACGCCAGTGGAGAGTCTGCGTGGAGCAGATGTCACTCCCCTCCATGTTACTTGATATGAGCGTCCTTCCAGGTAGGAGGCAAACCATTCCCAAGCTGATCCGCAAATCCCAAGACTCTTGAGGGAGAATAAGATAGTCTTGTGGTTGACCGTATCAAACGCTGCTGAAAGGTCAAGGAGGATAAGGACGGATGATAGTTTGGCTGATCTAGCAGTATGTAGCTTCTCAGAGACATCCAAAAGGGCTGTCTCTGTAGAGTGAGCTGCTTTAAAGCCAGACTGTTTGGGATCTTGGAGGTTGTTCTGTGAGAGATAGACAGACAGTTGATTATAGACAATGTGTTCAAGAATTTTTGAAAGAAATGAGAGAAGTGATACCGGTCTGTAGTTACTGATGTCTGATGGATCCAGAGCAGGTTTCTTTAGGATGGGAATAACCCTTGCTCTCTTGAAAGTAGTTGGTACCTGACCAGATGCCATGGATCTATTGACGATAGTGGAAATGAAGGGCAAGAGGTCTTGTGAGATGGTCTGGAGCATAGTGGTAGGGAGTGGATCCAGTGGGCAGGTGGTAGGATTGCAGGACTGGATGAGTTGTAAAATCTCTTCTGCTGCCACAGTTGAAAAATGTGACAACGAAGGTGTAGGGGAATCCATACTCTGAGATTTAAGTGCAGTCGGGGCTGAAGTGAAGGTCCGGCAAATTTCCTCAATCTTCTCCTGGTAGAAAGAAGCAAAGTCTTCTGCAGTCAGGGAGGATGAAGAAGGTGGAGCCGGGGGGTTGAGCAGAGAAGAGATGATGTTGTGGAATTTCAGAGGGTCATGTGAGGAAGCTTCAAGCTTTTCCTTGTAGAAGGAAGTCTTGGCAGAAGTCACATCTGAGGAGAACTTGACAAGAAGTGTTCTGTAAAAATCAAGATCTGCATCAAGTTGTGATTTCTTCCACTTTCTCTCTGATGATCTTAGCTCTCTTCGATTGTTGCGCAGCACATCTGAAAGCCAAGGAGCAGAAGAAGAAGTTTTCTTGGGTTTAGTGAACATAGGGCAGAGGGAGTCCATAGTTGAGGAAAGAGATGAGAGGAAAGTATCTGTGGCTGAGTCTAAGGGTAGTGAGGAAAAAGACTTAGCATCAGGAAGGGAAGAAAGAGTGCCAGAAGCTACAGATGAAGGTGAGACAGAGTGAAGGTTGCGGCGAGTAAGAGCAAGGGGGTGAGAGGTAGTTTTAGGTAAGATAGGTAGAGTGATGGTGAAGGATACCAGGTGATGATCAGAGACATGGAGTGGGGTAGCAGTCACATCTGTAGCTGGAGAAGGACGGGTGAAAACCAGGTCCAGGACATTGCCTCTTTTGTGTGTGGGGATGTAGCTGTTGAGTGTGAGGGAGAAAGAGTCGAGAAGAGACAGGAGGGAAGAAGAATGTAGCTTGTCAGAGGGGAGGTTGAAGTCACCAAGCACTGTCAGGGGGGAGCTATCGGAAGGGAAAGCACTAAGCAGTGAGTCCATTTCTTCCAGGAAGTTTCCTAGGGGACCAGGAGGGCGGTAGACAACAATGATAACAAGGTTGATAGGAGAGGTAACTGAAATGGCATGAAATTCAAAAGAAGAGATGGTTAAATTAGAGAAGAGTAGAGGTTTAAAGCACCATTTCTTTGACAACAATAAACCTGTACCCCCACCCCTGCCTGTTTCTCGTGGTGAGTGAGAGAAAGCATAGGCAGAGGATAAAGCAGCTGGTGTAGCAGTGTTCTGTGGAGATATCCAGGTTTCTGTTAGAGCAAGAAAATCAAAGGAGTAATGGGAAGTTAAAGCAGAGATAAAATCAGCTTTCTTTACCGCAGACTGACAATTCCAGAGCCCACCTACTACTACTGTTTGAGACTTACACAACAGAGGAGGGTAGATGAGGTTATTGGGATTGTGACCTCTGCTTTGTGGATGAGAGCGTCTGCGAGAATAGGCCTTGAGTACAGAGATGGGTTTAAGGCACATATTTGTAGTCTAGTACTAGACACTAATGTGAGAGAGAGAGAGCTACTAACAAACCTTCAATTTAAATAGGTAAACACTGCCCCCAATTCACACCTTAAGGGAGACTGAAACTACTCCTGATTAATCAGCTGAGAGAACAACAAAAACCAACACTATAAAAATCAACAATGCTATAGAATATAACACGATTCAAATCACACTACTCTAGAACAAAGTGAGTTAAGCAGATAGTATACAAAAGACAGGAACCTACTTTACCAGAAGACAATATAATCAAATGTATAGAGTTAAAGCACACTGAAGAGTAGGCTGGTTCACCTTCAATTTAAATAGGTAAGCCCTGCCCCCAATTCACACCTTAAGGGAGACTGAAATTACTCCTGATTAATCAGCTGAGAGAACAACAAAAACCAACACTGTAAAAATCAACAATGCTATAGAATATAACACGATTCAAATCACACTACTCTAGAACAAAGTGAGTTAAGCAGATAGTATACAAAAGACAGGAACCTACTTTACCAGAAGACAATATAATCAAATGTAGAGAGTTAAAGCACACATTCTAATGCAATGTTATATTCTATGCCAAATAATTTCTAAACTTTTCATGCAAAGGGCTGCATCTAAGAATTGACATATAGGTAGCATTTTCAAATACTACAAATAACAATATATTCTATCCCATTAAATGTGCACTACTGCAGTGTATTTTTAAAGAACTGATTCATAAAAAGTCAGAGGGTTGCCAAAAAAAGAACAAAGAAGACCAGAAAAAAACTGTTTAACCACACCTCCACACTTAAAGTGAAAAGTCTGTGTTCTGATCTGCCTTCAGTTTCCTCTGCCTACCAACACTTATGGAACTTATCAACAGCTTAAACAAGCTTTACTTTCAGAAAAATTCTGATATTTTTACATCAGGCAAACATGAACTTCTCAAAAACAGGTAAAAAAAGAAACAAATTTCTATTGAAGATTTGTGGATATGGATTAAAAATACATTATGCTGTTTGTACTTGTGCACTTGGGAAGCAGTAACATTGCAAACACATGTTGTACAGCTTTCTTTTTACTGAGTGAGAGAATGCATTAGATAATATAAGATTTGAAGAGAAACTGTTTTACTGCAGCAGTTCAGGGTAAATTAAGAGTGTGAATGTTCACATAGTTATGCCACTTTCTCCTTTCAATGCTGAAAATGTCAACAGTGTGATATAAAACACAACAAACTGTGCAGAACTGAGTGTACATATGCAAACACTCTATGCACACTGTACGTTAATATTGTTTATGTTATGTTAATCCTGCAAGTCCTGGGAGATGCTATAAGTTCTTATTTTCTAGTTTGTCTTATTTTCTAGGGACCGGTGCAATGTGGATTGGGTGGCAGTCGAAGGCGGGGGCCTCGGCGACCCAATCCCCAGACACGGAATCTGGCACTAGGGACATGGAATGTCACCTCGCTGGGGAGGATGGAGGTGAGCCCAACTATATATAGTCGGTATTTCTCAACCTCCCGCACCAGCTCAGGCTCCTTCAGGCTCCAACACCTTGAGAGAGGCTGGACTCTCTAATACTCTCTACTACTCTGGAGTTGCCCAAGGTGAGAGGCGGCGGGCTGGTGTGGGCTTGCTCATAGACCCCCAGCTCAGAAACCATGTGTTAGAGTTCACCCCGGTGAACGAGAGGGTCGTTTCCCTGCGCCTTCGGGTCGGGGATAGGTCTCTCACGGTTATTTGTGCTTATGGGCCAAATGGCAGTGTAGAGTACCCGACTTTCTTGCCGTGTCTGGAAGGGGTGCTGGAAAGTGCTCCGACCGGGGACTCCGTCGTTCTACTGGGGGACTTCAACGCTCACGTGGGTAGTGACAGTGACACCTGGAGGGGCGTGATTGGGAGGAACGGCCCCCCCAACCTGAACCCGAGTGGTGTTCTGTTATTGGACTTCTGTGCTAGTCACAGTTTGTCCATAACGAACACCATGTTCAAGCATAAGGGTGTCCATCAGTACACATGGCACCAGGACACCCTAGGTCGGAAGTCGATGATCGACTTTGTGGTGATTTCATCTGACCTCCGGCCGTATGTCTTGGACACTCGGGTAAAGAGAGGGGCGGAGCTGTCAACTGATCACCACCTGGTGGTGAGTTGGATCCGATGGCGGGGGAGGAAGTTGGACAGACTTGGCAGACCCAAACGTACTGTGAGGGTCTGCTGGGAACGTTTGACAGAGTCTCCGGTCAGAGAGATCTTCAACTCCCACCTCCGGCAGAGCTTCAACCAGATCCCAAGGGAGGTTGGAGACATTGAGTCCGAGCGGACCATGTTCTCCACCTCCATTGTCGATGCAGCCGCACGGAGCTGTGGCCGTAAGGTCTCCGGTGCCTGTCGTGGTGGCAATCCCCGAACCCGGTGGTGGACCCCGGAAGTAAGGGATGCCGTCAAGCTGAAGAAGGAGTCCTATCGAGCCTGGTTGGCTCAGAGGACTCCAGAGGCAGCTGATAGGTACCGAAGGGCCAAGCGAGCTTCAGCCCGGGTGGTTACGGAGGCAAAAACTCGGGTCTGGGAGGAGTTCGGTGAGGCCATGGAGAAGGACTATCGGTTGGCCTCGAAGAAATTCTGGCAAACCGTCCAGCGCCTCAGGAGGGGGAAGCAGTGCCCTGCTCACACTGTTTACAGTGGGAGTGGGAATCTGCTGACTTTGACTGGGGACATCCTCGGAAGGTGGAAGGAATACTTCGAGGTTCTCCTCAACCCCACCTACATGTCTTCCACTGAGGAAGCAGAGGGCGGGGGCTCAGTTGTGGACTCATCGATTCCCCAAGCTGAGGTCACTGAGGTAGTTGAGAAGCTCCTTGGTGGCAAGGCACCGGGGGTGGATGAGATCCGCCCTGAGTACCTCAAGTCTCTGGATGTTGTGGGGCTGTCTTGGTTGACACGCCTCTGCAACATCGCGTGGAGGTTGGGGACAGTGCCTCTGGACTGGCAGACTGGGGTGGTGGTCCCTCTGTTTAAGAAGGGGGACCGGAGGGTGTGTTCCAACTATAGGGGGATCACACTCCTCAGCCTCCCCGGAAAAGTCTATGGCAGGGTACTGGAGAGGAGAATTCGGCCGATAGTCGAACCTCGGATTCAGGAGGAACAATGCGGGTTTCGTCCCAGTCGTGGAACACTGGACCATCTCTATACCCTAGCCAGGTTGCTGGAGGGTTCATGGGAGTTTGCCCAACCAGTTCAAATGTGTTTTGTGGATCTGGAGAAGGCTTTCGACTGTGTCCCTCGTGGTGACCTGTGGGGGTGCTCTGGGAGTATGGGGTCCGGGGCCCTCTGTTAAGGGCTGTCCGGTCCCTATATGACCGGAGCAGGAGTTTGGTTCGCATTGCCGGCAGTAAGTCTTTTTCCCGGTGCATGTTGGACTCCGGCAGGGCTGCCCTTTGTCACCGGTCCTGTTCATTACTTATATGGACAGGATTTCTAGGCGCAGTATGTGGCCGGAGGGAGTCCGGTTTGGGGACCTCAGGATTTCGTCTCTGCTTTTTGCAGATGATGTTGTCCTGTTGGCTTCCTCAAACCAGGACCTTCAGCGTGCACTGGGACGGTTTGCAGCCGAGTGTGAAGCGGCGGGGATGAGAATCAGCACCTCCAAGTCCGAGGCCATGGTTCTCATTCGGAAAAGGGTGGCTTGCCCCCTTCAGGTTGGTGGAGAGCTCCTGCCTCAAGTGGAGGAGTTTAAGTATCTTGGGGTCTCGTTTACGAGTGAGGGAAGGATGGAGCGGAAGATCGACAGGCGGATTGGTGTATCTTCTGCAGTGATGCGGTCGATATAACGATCTGTTGTGGTGAAGAAAGAGCTGAGCCACAAGGCAAAGCTCTCTATTTACCGGTCGATCTACGTTCCTACCCTCACCTATGGTCATGAGCTTTGGGTCATGACCGAAAGGATGAGATCCCGGATACAGACGGCCAAAATGAGTTTCCTCCGCAGGGTGGCTGGGCACTCCCTTAGAGATAGGGTGAGGAGCTCGGTCACTCGGGAGGAGCTCAGAGTAGAGCCGCTGCTCCTCCACATCGAGAGGAGTCAGCTGAGGTGGCTCGGGCATCTGTTTCGGATGCCTCCTGGACGCCTCCCTGGGGAGGTGTTCCGGGCATGTCCAACCGGGAGGAGGCCCCGGGAAGACCTAGGACACGCTGGAGGGACTATGTCTCTCGGCTGGCCTGGGAACGCCTCGGTATTCCCCCGGAAGAGCTGGAGGAAGTGTCTGGGGAGAGGGAAGTCTGGGCTTCCCTACTTAGACTGCTGCCCCCGCTACCCGGCCCCGGATAAGCGGTAGAAGATGGATGGATGGATGGATGGATGGATGGATGGATAGATGGTCTTATTTTCTAGTTTGTGTTTACTTCAGCATACTGAGAAATTCTTGCATACAGAGGAACACTGCGCAAGCCTTTTATGAGCAGCTACAGTATCTATCAGTAGTGCTCTTACACTGCTCTTGTTCCTTGTTCCTTACTGAATTTGTCTTCAATAATGCTAAATGTCAGTTTTATGCCTCTTCTGATAACCTGATAAGACCTGATTTTTTTGGTTTTTCTCTCATTCCTACAGGAGAATACAACACTGGGGCTTTCTACAGTCTTGTCAGTTTGGGAAATCCACACAAAGAGAGGGAAAATCAAAGAACCTGTAAATCAGAGCCATTTCTTAAACCAACAATGTCCCTAAGCAGGGTAATAAACAATAACAATCTAATAATAATTAGTTTAAAACAGCAAGCCAAAAAAACACAATACAAATATACAGTAATTATCCTAATTTTGTACAAAAACTGATGATTCAATATAATCTTTTTTTTTTCTAAGCAATTTTTGTTCAGATGATTTTGTCATGTTTCAAATCTAAGGTAAGTTTAGTATGGGAAGCAAATTCATCACTAGGGCTGGAATTTTTTGTTTGTGTTATCTTTATTTTTGTCTTGAAGTGTTAACAAACAATAATTCCTTACTCCATTAAACTCCAAAAAGGCAGCAGTTTTTGTTCAAGAGTTCATGCTTTGTTGACACATAGCACTACATTGTGAGCAACACTAACAAACTGAAAGGTCATTTAACAGCCTTAAAATAACTAACAAACCTCTATTTCTGAACAAATTATTAGTTGTACATTTTGTTTTATTACTGTACAGCATTTATTCATGAAATATTTAAGTACAAGTTACAGTAAAATGAACATTACACATTCTTTTATAAAGAATTAAGCCATCTTTCAAATGAAACTGAGGTCATGTCCACACTAATCAGGATATATTTGAAAATGGAGTTTACGTCTAAAACTGCTCCGCGTCCACATTATCATTTTCAAACGTTTTCTAAAAGTTGCTAATCCACACTGAAATATATGAAAATGCTTACATCTCCTTACTGCGCATGAGTAAAACTTCGACCTGCGTCATTTCCGCTAGGTGTTTATTTGCTTTCGACTGCATCACATGACTAATAATGCGTCATTGTATTCAAAAGCCTTCGTCTTCACAGTCCACACTTAAGACGCAAAGACGGCGTTTTCAAATTTATCCGCTTTGGAGAGCGTCTTCCAACAGCTACGTTTTCGTTGACTTAAAATGAAAACGTATTAGTGTGGACATGGCCTGAAAGCAAGTGAAAATGATTCCATAATGACTTGTAAATGTGTCACTATTTGTTTATACCACAGGGTAAATGTGTAGCTGATATTTTTCTTTATCTAGATCCAAAAATTTCCCAAAAAGAAGAAAACTCTTGTGCTAGAGGATTCAAACAAACTGGGGAAGAGCATGCAGATGGCCATCACAGACAACAACAAACAAAACCTACCACAGAAACACCAAAACAAAAAAAAGGTAAATGCAGTCATGTGTGATGAGGATGATCTTATGAAGTAGTTGATATGATCATGTATCTTACTACAGTGTGTATTTATGTGGTCGTGTGTATTCTCTTCATCATCTCTGTTGCCACTCCTTTAACAGTGTGCTAGATGTGAACAGAAGTCTGTAAATGCAGGTGAGTTTAAAAGTCTCTGTGGATAAACCACAAACCTATGAGTGCCTTCATTTAGGATTTTGATTGATAAATATTTTTGTTATTTTTTGGGTACATTATGATTTATCAGGTGGTTTGCAGATTCCCAAGAAAGGTCAGTTCTAGTCTTATAATTTAGCTTAAGACTTATGTAACAGATGTTTACAGCTGATTTAATTATTGTATTAATGCTCATGGTGAATATGTTTCTTGTTTTAGTGTGGAAAAACCTCACAAGACCATCAGGTATTGCATTTAGACCTTCAACCCTAAAGAACACTTGAATATTTGCATGATGTTGGATTTCGACTCAAAATGATTGAGTCTAACAATGTTGCATCATCATGTATCCAACACATCATTTCTTTCTTTTTACAGCTAAAGTCATTCTGGATCCAAACACTGCAAATCCCACTCTCAAGCTGTCTGAGGATGGACGCTCTGTAAGAACAAAGACCCACAAAGAGTTTCATTCCAGCCAGAGCATCTATGAATATCACAGAAAAAGTGCACAACAGTATAATGGTTGGATGTGTGTCCAAGCTAAAGAGGGCTACAGCACAGGCAGGCATTACTGGGAAGTAGATGTAAAAGGTAAATGTGATTGGAGAGTAGGAGTAGTGAAAGAGTCAGCTCCACGTTCTGGCTTTATAAATCTAAACACAGCAGCAGGGTATTGGACTCTGCGTCTGCAGTTAGGTTCTCTCATAGCTCTGACTGAACCAATCACCAAACTGGATCAGGCACCACCTGCTAAGTTAGGTGTGCATCTAGATGTGGAGGAAGGTCAGTTTTCATTCTATGATGTAATGACAAGGAAAAAGATTTACACATTTAACACAGAATTCAGGAATTGTGAGAAGATTTACCCTGTGTTTGGAACCGTGGAGACAGATAAACCCCTAAGGATTATCTAAACATGACTTTTAATTGGTCTTTATGTTGATTAAATGATATCATAGTGATAATAAGCATAAAGTTTAAATTTCCTGTTTTTAATTTAATTTCTACTGTAATATTGGAGTTTCATGTAGCAATATGAGTTTTATGTAGCATTAAGCACACTAAGAAAGAAACTGCACAAATGCTTCAAATTTTTACTTTTCTACTTTTATGTCTAATCATAAATATTTCAGATGATTAGTGGTGAAAAGGTTTTGTATGTACTTTGTTTCAAATTAAACTTTATCACACAAGTATAGAATTTAATGGAAGTAGAAAAAGTTCAAGTTCAAAAAGCCTTGAGTTGTTTTCAGGGCTATACTTTGGCTTTATCTAGCATTTGATGAAATTCATCAAACCTTTAATGCACTTAACCCTAAAACATTACATAACATAACATAAACTTTAATACATTATATATTGAATGCAGACCTTTTATTAATAAACTCCAGAAACTTTACTCAAAAACTAATTATGGTCCATCAGTGTACATTAAACCTAATTAAAGATACACAATAGATACATTTCCAGGCAAATGATGCATCATATGTGTAAAAATATCTGGACACCTGATTGGCACAACTGTCACATTCAGCCATTAAGATTTCTAATTAGAATTTCTAATGATTTTGGACTTATTTCTATAAGATTCCTATAAGAATTGGCGTATAGGCCAAGACATAAATAATCTGTAGGATCACTTACAGTACACAGGATCACTTATGGAATCTGTTGGTTTACTATTCAGTTCTATATGGAACTGTTTAAATTATCAATTCATCTAAATTATATTAATATTATTGAATATTATGTCTTCTCCTACAATATAATTTATTATATGAATCTTATAGGAATGTTTCCAACATATAAATTTTTAATTAGAATCCTTTACAACTTAAATATTGAAACCTGCTAAGTTAGGTGTGCATCTAGATGTGGAGGAAGGTCAGGTTTCATTCTATGATGTGATGACAAGGAAAAAGATTTACACATTTTACACAGAATTCAGGAATTGTGAGAAAATTTACCCTGTGTTTGGAACCGTGGAGACAGACAAACCCATAAAGATTATCTAAACATGACATTTATTTGGCCTTTATGTTGATCAAAAGATATAGAATAATAGAAACAATAGTCATAGAGTTTAAATTTCCAGTTTTTAATTGAATCTTTATATATTAATATCTTTAATATTCACTCAATCATTTTCATGATTCAGCGTAATGCTATGTTTATAGCAACTGATGATTTTAAACTTCTTTAAGATGAGATTTATGTAGCATTAAGTACACTAAGAAAGAAACTGCACTTTAAACTGAACATCAAATAATATTATAGACACACAATAGATACATTTCCAGGCAAATGATGCATCATATGGCTAAAAGTATGCGGACACCTGATTGGCACAACTGTCACATTCAGTCATTAAGATTTATATTAGAATTTTTAATGATTTTGGTTGTATTTCTATAAGATTCCTATAAGAATTGGCATATAGGCCAAGACATAAAAAGTCTGTGATCACTTAAACAGAACTATTCAACTGTTTAAATTTTTGGCTTTTTAACTAAAAGTTATTGAATATTATTTCTTGTCCTAAAATACAATTTCTTGTGTGAATCTTATGGGAATGTTTCCAACATATACATTTTAATTAGAATCCTGTACAACTTAAATATTGGAATCCTTTATGATCTTCTGGCAAAGAAAAACAAGAAATAAAGTTCCTACCTCTAAAAGATTCATTTTTATTCTGTCTATATTAATATGCTATACTGTGAAATCGTCTTGTATAAAAGTGGCACAGAATTCGAAGTGCTTAAGTAATGTTCTGTTAGGTCTAATGTTTCACATTTTTTTGTATTTGTAAACACTGGATTGGAGAAGGGTGAAGGTTCTTAACAATTGCTTTTATTTTGCTCCTCAAACAAATGTTTCTGCTGGGGATTGAACCCAGGACCTGCTGAGTGTAAAGCAAACATAATAACCACTGCACTACAGAACCAGACATGAATGGTAATTATTTTTTCAGGTACTGTTAGACGTTACTGCTTAATTGAAACTTTTTTTACCAACTTCCATTTTTGCCTAAATTTCACACCATTTATAAAAGTAAGAACCTTCCACATGTGATGTCCACTACACTACAGAACCAAACACAAAGCTATAAACTCCAGCACTCTGAGATATTCTGATAGTCATGTGGTTAATTTGTTACCTAGCTTTACTTTCCACCATTGATGAAGACAAACACTCAACAATTCTTTCTTGTTCTTTTCAAACAAATGGTTTGACTGGGGATTGAAACCAGGACATTCTGTGTTCAAAGCATAAGCAATAATTTCTATAGAAACTGACCCCTTGAGTAATGTTCTGTTAGGTCTAATGTTTTGCATTTTTTTGTATTTGTAAACACTGGAGCCAGTTTCACCAGTGTTGCTTATAGCTGGTAGAAGGGTGAAGGTCCTTAACAATTGCTTTTATTTTGCTCCTCAAACAAACGTTCTGCTAAGGATTGAACCCAGGACCTTCTGGATGCAAAGCAAACATGAATATGTCAAAGAGTACCCTAGTACCCACATGATCTGCAAGCCCAATATTGACAATAAATGTTAAATAAATACAAAGAAACTGTTTGTGATTTCTTTCTTATCCTATTTATTCATGAAAAGACGTGTTTATGTAAACATCATCGATACCAAAGTATATTTGAAATGTCAAAAGTATCACAATTTATCTATTTACAAATATCACAGCCTGTTGATGAACATTTAACTCATCTCTTTTTATTAACACTGTAGAACCTTTTTACAAGATCTCTGTGGTCGATTTCATCCTCATGGGGTCCATCCACAGCCACCTTGCAGCATACAGTACATCTAAATGTTCATCCGTTTTCATTTTAGTATAATCATTTCAATTAAAAAGTTAAAAACGTAGCGTTAAATGGTGTAATAGTGTAATTTTTTACCATGTAAAATTTAATAAAATTAGCAACTAGCTAGCAAAGCTTGCTTGGTGCTTTGATCTAGTTTCATTTCACTCAAGTCTAACTTTAAACTAAATGATTTTATAGGTAATTTACTACACATTGTCATAGGCCTATACATACTGTGGATTATTAAGGCTAAATTTTAATAAACACTCTTGCTAAATGGGGTAAGCACACTTACTTTTTCATTTCAGATGAGTATGTTCTTCTAAGAAGTAATGATTAAGTTATCAGTGGTGTAGTCCTCAAAAAATAAAGTGGCCCCTCCCCCTGCCCACCTCTTAAACCATTATTCCCTGCCATGCTGCCAAACAAGAAAAGCAAAAACAACACACAGAAGTCAATGTTTTCATTTACATGACATTAACGTTCATGCCTTTAGCAGACACCTTTATCCAAAGAAACTCACAGTACATTTGAATTACATACATTTTATCAGTATCTGTGTTCCCTAGGAATCGAACCCACAACCTTTGCGATGCTAACGTAATGCTCTACCATAATGCACTCATACACTTATATAAAAACTATTTATCATTCAGTTATGCATTGTTTGTTCAGTTACAGTATGTTCCAAACATTTTTTCATGGACTGTGGAAAAGTGGCATAAGGTTGATTTTTCTGATGAATCATCCATTGAACTGCATCCCAATCATCGCAAATACTGCAGAAGACCTATTGGAACCCACATGGACCCAAGATTCACACAGAAAACAGTCAAGTTCGGTGGATCTGCAGAGTGGATGGCAACATTAACAGCCTGAGGTATCAAGACATTCTTGCTGCCCATTACATACCACAGGAGAGGGCAAATTCTTCAGCAGGACAGTGCTCCTTCTCATACTTCAGCCTCCACCTTTCTGTCCTAATTAAATCATTAAAAATCAAGGCATGATAAGATTGTACATTGTATTAAAATGAAGTTATTTAGTATTTTTAGTATTTGCTTTTCGGGGTTTGCACTTTGCAGACGGTCCCTTGGAATCTGTCTCTCAGCCGTCTGCACATAGAGACTTGTGTATTTTGTCCACCGCGGAGGAAAGCTTTGAGGAAAGACATTGAAGAAAATTGGGTTGTAGCTGATCTCTACATTACTAGTGTTGTATAAAGTACTAGAAAGCAATACTTGAGTAAAAGTACAAGTATCGTACTAGAAAAAGACTTTGGTAGAAGTGAAAGTTGCCTTTTAGAATATTACTCAAGTAAAAGTCTTAAAGTATCTGATATATACTGTACATAAGGATCAAAAGTAAATTTCTGATATTTAATGTACTTAAGTATTTGAAGTAAAAGGAAAAAGTAAAATTTCAGTGATTTTCGGTAGGCATAAGAGACACTTCATCCGGTAGGAAGAATCTTTCATTCCAATGTACAGAGACATTTCTTGCAAATACGGCCACGGGTGTATAACCTTATCTTCTTGCGCCTGTTCACCACTATTGTTGGGGTGGTCGTCTACGACAGGGGAGGCCAACCCGCGGCTCCTGAGCCGCATGCGGCTCTTTGCCCGGTTTCATGCGGCTCTTACATCCATATCGAAGTTTGTATTTGTGTCTTTTTGTGTCAAGTTTGCTCTCAAAATGGCAGGGAAAAAAGGTGATGTTCATGTGTGCCCATGTGTATGATGCGGCTCTTTGCGGTACCAAAGTAAAAAATGTGGTTGGCCACCCCAGGTCTACGATAACGGGAGGTCCTCCAGTAGCTGCTTCCATGGCGGTTTCAGTTGTGCTTTCGCCTCCTTTGGCAACATTACGCTGAAATAGAGCGTGCGGAGCGTAATACAATCTAGGAGCAGTGATTCGCCAAACCTCCCTTATTGCAGTCGCACACATTTCTTCTGATTTTATTTTGTAGTAACGAGTAACGAAGATGCTTAGTGGAAATATAGCGGAGTAAAAGTATACATTTTGTCTAGGAAATGTAGTGGAGTAAAAGTGAAAGTTGACATAAATTTAAATAGCGAAGTAAAGTACACATACGTGAAATTTCTACTTAAGTACGGTAATGAAGTATTTGTACTTTGTTACATTACAACACTGATTACTATGATAGAAAAGAGGTGTTATTTGTGTAATAAGAGTGTTTAGCTCAGGAGTTATTGACTCGGGAAACTCAAATCTGTGAATATGCGGCCAACTTTACTTAAGTCTGCTTCACACCAGCTTCTGTTGATGAAGTAAACTCTCCTCCCTGTAAACGCTTGGTGAAGTTGGTACACGTCAGCTGTTGGGGGAGGAATTCAAATAAAAATGAACAAATAAATGTGATGAAGTTAAAGGGGAAGAAAAGATGGTAAATTATGGACATTTTAAGCAGCAAAACAAGTGGGTATACCGAGGGTATACGCTAATATTAAGCCTTAGAAGTCGTTATACGCAAACAGCCCTGGGGAAAAGTAAGCACAATGCGTATACGTGCGTATGGCCCCCACTACACCACTGATTAACAGGCAAATTATGCATCATAGAGTAGTATGTTTAAAAGTATCTGGACACCTGATTGGCACATTCAGCCATTAATATTTCTAATTAAAATTTCTAATGATTTTGGACTTATTTCTACAAGATTCCTATAAGAATTGGCTTATAGGCCAAGACATAAATAATCTGTTGGATAACGTAAACAGGATTATTTATAGTATCCGTTGGTTTACTATTCAATTCTATATGGAACTGTTTAAATTTTTGTCTATTAATCTAAAAGTAATTGAATATTATCTCTTGTCCTAGAATACAATTTTTTATATGAATCTTATAGGAATGTTTCTAATGTACAGTATGATAGAAATTAGTATCTTGTACAAGTTAAATATTGGAATCCTTTTGGCAAAGAAAAACAAAATTATTACTAATAGTTTCATTCTGACTATATAAATATGATATACTGTGAAATCTTGTGTAAAATGGTTAAACATTGAAGTTGACGTGAAAGTGCTTAGAGGGTTTTTTTTGTGTGTGTTTTTTTTTTTTGTTTGTTTGAGTGATGAAAGAAGTCTCTAGAAAAATAAAAAATGCTGCAGATATTTTAAAGCGTATATGCAATTATCTTTCATGAAAAGTCATAAAAAATCCATTGCTTTTTAATATTATTATTAAAAGCATTTCATTTATTTGCAGAGCACTTACAGGATTTGAAAAAAACTTGTGCTTGGCAAGTGCAAAGTGAAACTCTTCTGTACATGTTTTAGAAATCATTTGGTTTGTATGGT
Source organism: Tachysurus fulvidraco (assembly GCF_022655615.1). NCBI lineage: Eukaryota > Metazoa > Chordata > Actinopteri > Siluriformes > Bagridae > Tachysurus > Tachysurus fulvidraco. Next base: position 23,779,321 of record NC_062523.1, on the reverse strand, counting down.
ATAGCAACACCCTACAGGAAGTTATAAGCAAGTTGCCACGCTTCCTCTGATTTCCCTCTGATATCTGACACCCAGGGGCTCTTTCATTGCCTTCATCTAACATTACATTACAATGAATTTCCACATACAGATCAGATAACAATATGCGTCCATTAAAACATTTCATGGTGAAGACATTTTGTAAGACAAAATTCTGGATGTTGAAATACAATTTAAATCTTTATGAGTTGTATCTAATGTCCATAATTGTTCTTTAGTCAATTTCACCAGTATCTAATCCAGTATCTAAAAGCTGCCAATATCATATTCTGCTTATAATCCTACTAATATTCACAAGCCATAATATCAGTATGACCAACATTAGCAGAGGCTGTTAGTGATTAATCATCTCACTTTAAAATGTGTTCTTGTTAAAGAAGCCTCATGTTTTGGAGGCAAAACCATGCTGCTATTTTGGTTGAGTTGAAGTGTGAAAAAATATCTACAGGACTTTTTCTCAAAAATGCCAAATCCCTGGACCAACAAACTCAATTGTATGTTTTTTTTTAAATGAGATAAATATAAGTTGCTCTGGATAAGTGTGTCAGCCAAATGCTGTAAATGTGTTGACTAATTTAAATGAAATGAGGTTCACTATACTCTACATTTACTTTACTTTTATATATGTGTATATATATCAACGTATTTGGTAGACCAGGTTGCATTATTTGTAAACGATGAAGGTTTGCCAAAAGCAAAAACAAAAGAAGGTTGGAAATAAAAAAGATTAGCTTCATGTTTTGATCCTCCTTTAGTTTTCTCTGTCTGTCAACACTTATGGAACTTTTCAATAAGTTACACAGGCTTTACTTTTGGATAAATTCTGATATTTTACATCAGACCATGTCATTTTCAGTAACAGGTAAAAAAAGAACAAAGAAACAAAATGCTATTTTCTAATTCTCCAGTAAAATCATACTCTAGTGTAAGCGCTATAGATAATGATTAAATGTAGATTATGCTGTTTGTTTCTTCATTCTGAGTGTGAGAATCCTGTGGTCATCCTGTGTAAATAATAAATCCCATGGTCATTTTCCAGTCTTTTGCTGTCCAGTTTCTGTGGGTATATTTGTCCATTATAGTCTCAGTAGGCTGACAGAAGTGGAACATGATGTGTCTTCTCCTACTGGCTCAAGGTTTGATGTGTTGTGTTTTCTGAAAGGCTTGTCTTGTTAAAACATTCTAAGAATTAAGATATACAGTAGGTAGCATTTTCAAGCACTACAAATAGCAATATATTCTATCCCATTAAATGTGCAGAGTATTTGAAAGAGCTGTTTCATAATAGTTGGAGGCTTCCCAAAACAAGGAGGAAGAAGAAGACCAGAAAAAACCGCTGTGTAACCATGCCTGTGCACTGAGAAAACCACACCTGTGCAGTGAAAAACAAGTCTGTGTTCTGATCTGCCTTCAGTTTCCTCTGCTTACCAACGCTTATGGAACTATCAACAGCTTAAACAAGCTTTACTTTCGGATAAATTCTGATATTTTTACATCAGACAAACATGATCTCGTCAGAAACAGGTAAAAGAGAAACAAATTTCTATTGATTATTTCTCTTGTAAAATCAAAGTTTGACATAAGATTTGTAAAAATAGAAAAAATAGATTATGCTGTTTGTACTTGTGCACATGGGAAGCATTAAACTTGCAAACACACTTTGAATGTTCTGCAGCTTTCTTTTTTTCTGAGTGAGAGACTGCATTAGATAATATAAGATTTAAAGAGAAACTGTTTTACTGCAGAAGTTCAAGTAAAGGAAAGTTGTGAATCTTCATATAGTTAAGCAACTGCTTTCGAAGCTCAAAATGTAAGCTGTGTGATATAAAAAAAGAAGAAACTGTGCAGAACTGAGTGTATACATATGCATATACTTTATGCACACTTTGTGTTAACATTGTTCACGTTATGTTAATCCTGTCAACCCTGGGAGATGGTATAAGTTCTTATTTTCTAGTTTGTCTTGGGGTGTTTGCTGAAACATACTGAGAAATTCTTGCATACAGAGGAACATTGCACAAGCCAAGTACATTTTACAGTATGAGCAGCTATCAGTAGTGCTTTTAGACTGCCCTTGTTCCTTACTGAATTTGCCTTCAATAATGCTAAATGTCAGTTTTATGCCTCTTCTGATAACCTGCTAAGAACTTGAGATTTTTTTGCCTCTGAGTATTTTTCTTATTCCTACAGGAGAACGCAGCACTGGGGCTTTCCACAGTCTTGTCAGTTTAAGAAATCCACACAAAAAGAGGGAAAATAAAAGAACCTGCAAATCAGAGTCATTTCATAGACCCAGAATGTCCCTAAGCATGGTAATAAACAATAACAATAGAATAATAATTAGTTTAAAACAACAATTCAAAAACACACAATACAAACATACATAATTTATCCTAATTTTCAGTTTCACTATAATCTTATTTTTTTCAAGGTGAAGTTTGTCCAGATGCTTTTGTCTAATTTCATATTTAAGGTAAGTTTGGGGAGATAAACCATTACTTTATTTTAGGTTATTTCGCATTTCTAAATGTTATCAGTTCTCCAGTAATAACAGGAAAATGATTGTTTCATTTAAGCTGATGCTCTTTGATCTGTCTCTATATTCTGTTTGTGTTATAGCCTGCTTATTTAGTGAAATAATAATAGTTTCCATTCTACATTTATTCATGTTTTTATAGAAAGGTTCAGAAAGCAATTTAATTTAAGATACAAAGAGATGAATTTGGGCTGAAATCCACCTTTATTTTTTTTTTTAGATATGGTGATATGGTCATGTGTATTACTACAGTGTCTATTTATGTTGTCGTGTATTCTCTTCATATATTTCTGTTGCCACTTATTTAACAGTGTGTTAGAAGTGAACAGAAGTCTGTAAATGCAGGTGAGTTTAAAAGTCTATGTGGATAAACCACAAACCTTTGATTGCCTTCATTTAGGCTTTTGAGTGATTATTATTTTTGTTATTTTTGGGTATATTTGTGTAATGACATTTTTCATTATTACTTTTCAGGTGGTTTGCGGATTCCCAAGAAAGGTCAGTTCTAGTCTTATAATTTAGCTTAAGACTTATGTAATAGATGTTTAATACAGCTGATTTAATTATTGTATTAATGCTCATGGTGGATATGTTTCTTGTTTTAGTGTGGGAAAACCTCACAAGACCATCAGGTATTGCATTTAGACCTTCAACCCTAAAGAACACATGAATATCTGCATGATGTTGAATTTAGACTCAAAATAATTCTAGTCTAACAATGTTGCATCATCATGTATCCAACACATCATTTCTTTCTTTTAAAGCCAAAGTGATTCTGGATCCAAACACTGCAGATCCCACTCTCAAGCTGTCTGAGGATGGGCGCTCTGTAAGAACAAAGACCCACAAAGAGTTTCATTCCAGCCAGAGCATCTATGAATATCACAGAAAAAGTGCACAACAGTATAATGGTTGGATGTGTGTCCAAGCTAAAGAGGGCTACAGCACAGACAGGCATTACTGGGAAGTAGATGTAAAAGGTAAATGTGATTGGAGTGTAGGAGTAGTGAAAGAGTCAGCTCCACATTCTGGATTTATTAATCTAAACACAGCAACAGGGTATTGGACTCTGCGTCTGCAGTTAGGTTCTCTTATAGCTCTGACTGAACCAATCACCAAACTCAATCAGGCACCACCTGCTAAGTTAGGTGTGCATCTAGATGTGGAAAAAGGTCAGGTTTCATTCTATGATGCGATGAGAAGGAAAAATATTTACACATTTAACACAGAATTCAGGAATTGTGAGAAGATTTACCCTGTGTTTGGAACTGTGGAGACAGATAAACCCCTAAAGATTATCTAAACATGACATTTAATTGGTCTTTATGTTGATTAAAATATATAGAATTATAGAAACCATTTCCAGTTTTTAATTGAATTTTTCCAGTAATATTCACATTTCCATGATGCAGTGTAATCCATATGGCCATAGTAGAAAAAACTGGTGATTTTAAACATCTTTCTGATCAGTTTCATGTAGAATTAAGCAAAGAAAGAAAATGCACAAATACAATTTTTATTTTTCTACATTTATGTCTAATCATAAATATTTCAGATGATTGGTGTAAGTTTTTAGTAATATTGTATAAGTTTTTCTATACTAACACAAGGAAACTGCTATTTGTAAATTATTTTCATTTTTTTATATCTTTGTTTGTCTTTGTAGATGTAAAAGGTAAATGTGATTGGAGAGTAGGAGTAGTGAAAGAGTCAGCTCCACGTTCTGGCTTTATTAATCTAAACACAGCACCATGTATGTGCTGTATGTTTCAAATAAGTCTTTTTGAACTGATTTCTGTTTCATTAAATTCTGTACTTGTGTGATGAAGTTATTTTCAGGGCTATACTTTGTCTTTATCTAGCATTTAATAAAATTGATCAAACTTTTAATGCACTTAACCCTAAAACATGCACAACTTTAATACATTATGTATTGAATGTCTCTTTATGCCAATATATTGTCTAACTTTTATTTTGTATGAATGAACACTCAAAAATTGCCCTTTTGTGTAAATTCTATATATTCATTTTTTCTGCATGTATGTTTTATTATTTCAGATGATTTATGAAATGTAAAAATAATGCATTGAATACATATAATGTGTAAGTTTTTTCTATATTAACACAAAGAAACTTTGTAAATTATTTTCATTTTTTATATCTTTAGTACATGGTTTAGAAGGCATTTGGTTTGTATGGTATAGCAACACCCTACAGGGAGTTACTGTGTAATCAAGTGCTTCCTCTGTTTTCCCTCAGACGTCTGACACCCAGGGGCTCTTTCATGACCTTCAACTGACATTTCAATGAATTTCCGCATACAGAGCAGATATGTATCCATTAAAACATTTAATGGTGAAGACATTTTGTAAGACAAAATTCTGGATGTTGAAATGCACTTTAAATCTTGAGTTGTATCTAATGTCCATCATTGATACTGTATCTAATGTCCATAATTGATAATAAAGCAGCCTCATGTTTTGGAGGCAAAACCATTTGCTATTTTTGTTTGTGAGTTGAAGTGTGAAAAAAAATCTAGGGGGCTTTTTCTCAAAACTGCCAAATCCCTGTACCAACAAACTAATTGTATTTTTTTTTTTAAAATGAGATGAATATATTCATTCATTCGTTCATTCGTTCATTCATTCATTCATTCATTCATTCATTCATTCATTAATTCATTCATTCATTCATTCATTTTCCACCGCTTATCCGAACTACCTCGGGTCACGGGGAGCCTGTGGCATCAAGGCAGGATCCACCCTGGACGGAATGCTATAAAATCGCAGGGCACACACACACACTCATTCACTCACACACTACAGACAATTTTCCAGAGATGCCAATCAACCTACCATGCATGTCTTTGGACCGGGGGAGGAAACCGGAGTACCCGGAGGAAACCCCGAGGCACAGGGAGAACATGCAAACTCCACACACAGAAGGGGGAGGTGGGAATCAAACCCCGAACAATGGAGGTGTGAGGCAAACATGCTAACCCCTAAGCCACCGTGCCCCCCTGAATATATACATGTGTGACCTAATTTGAATGAGAGGAAGTGATCCGGTTGCATCTTTTGTAAAGTAGACGCAAAAGAAGGTTGGAAAAAAAACAACAAAACAGATTATTCACATACCTCAGAGTCTGAAAAGCTTCATGTTTTGATGTTTTACACAGGCTTTGGATAGATTCTATTTTACATCAGACCATACTTTTTCTCTTGTAAAATCTAATTCTAAATGAAGTATAGATAATGATTAAAAGTAGATTATGCTTCTTGTACTTGAATGTTGTGCAGCATTCTTTATTCTGAGTGTGAGAATGCATTAGATAACAGTTTCACAGTTATGTGAGAAGGAAAGGTGAGAATGTTAAATTAGTTAAACCACTTTCTATTTCTTGAAAAGTTTAGCCACACCCCTCAGAGTCTAAAGAGCAACTAAATCCTCCTTTAGTTTTCTGTGTCTACCAATGCTTTTAAAACTTTTCGACAACTTACACAGATTTTTATATCCGACCAACATAACCTAGTCAGAAACCGAATCCAGGAAGTGGGAAAAGATTTACAATGTGTTTGGAACCGTGGAGACAGATAGAGCCAAAAAGATTATCTAAACATGATTTTTAATTGGTCTTTACATTGGTAGAAAGAGACCATATAGACTAGATAGAGTTTAAAATTTTGATTTCCATTAATATTATTATTATTTGCATAATGCAGTGCAATGTTATATTCATAGTCATACATTGCCTTCATCTACCATTTGGTCATTTCACACTTAATCTTTAAGATTTTCAGGGCTATTCATTAGCTTTATCTAGTATTTGATAAAATTCATCTAACATCTGATGCACTTTCCTCTAACACAATCACAACTTAATACACTGAAAGCATCTATTTTGTATATATTATACTAAACTTAATATCCTGAATGCCCGTGTCGTCATTTTTGTAGCACAAATGACATTTTCTCAAAGCAGCTATATAGAATAATAGAAACAGAAAAAGAATTGTAAAGTTTAAAATTAAATGGCTATTTATCTCTAAATTTATCTCTAACATTTATCCCTAATAAGCAAGCCTGAGGTGATGGTGGCAAGGAAAACTATACCCGGTTACGTATGTAACCCAGTTCCCTGAGAATGGAAGGAGATGCTGCGTCAAGGCGTCTTTGAGGAAGTTGTGTCTGAAGCTCTGTGTGCACACACCAATTTAACAGCTCAGAAAGGACGAAGGGAATACTCCCCAGCAAGTCCATATAAGGGCATTTATGTCACATTACTTTAGCTACTAGTTGTCTGAAGGAAGTGCAAATAGACATCTGGGCTGTGGCAAGTGATGCTGGGAACCAGGTTACATGTGCTGGCAATTAACAGTTCCTGCAGATCTCCCACTCTTTTGAAGGAAGCCAAAGCTACTGTAAGAGCAAAGCCATCTTCATGGGAAAAAACTTCTCAGAGGTTGACACCATGGGCTCAAATGCCCCTTTTCTGCCGAAGCAATTTGTGTGCTGGTTCGGAGCCAGAGCCTAATTTAGAACCAGTTCTATCTTTTTTGACAACCAAAGCATCGACTCTAAACCAGGAAAAGTGGTTCTTAATTAGCACCAAAACGTTGCTGGTCTAGACTTAAGAACTGCTTGTGTCAGGGACTGGGGGTGGGGCTACTGTTAGCGCATTTTATAATGTACCTAGTAATGTATACTAATGTTTAATACACTTTTACTTTACCGTAAAATTCTAAAGCTAATTTTTTTCTGTGTTAATGATAAAATAATGTTATGTACTTTCTTGATTACAACCTCCGTTTATACAAAATACATGGAGCTGCACGTACACGATGGATTCGCCGCATTTGGATGCCAATGTAGGTTTGCAAAGCCATGAGCATTAAAAGTAAAGTGCTAACCTTGCTGGGAAATGTGACACGTATACAGTGACGTCAGACTCGGCTCTGTGATGGTTCTCTAGCTGATGGAAAGGCAAACCTGTTCTTATAAGGTTTGCCAGTGGAACCAACTTTGAACCAGCACCAGCACTAGCTCTGAACCAGCCCTCGGTTCTTTTGGTGGAAAACGCCATGACACCAAGAACTCTCTGTGTCTCACGATTATCTACCTGGCACCCTGAAACATCATGCTGGCAGCTGCTGAGTATAGATCTGTGAAAGGAACGGGAGCGAGGGCAGACTCCACTCACCCTCAAAACGGCAGAGAAGGAAGTAGGGAAAGCTGCCCTGGGCAGAGTGCTCCTAGGAACTCTAGCCCTTATGTGTCAGGATTCCTTCTTAGCCTTCCTGGCAGAGATGACAGACCTAAGGTCCTCTTTCACGTGATTGGTCAAGTCAAGTCAAGACATACAGTGCAACGTGTGCAACCTAGTGCAAACAGTACAAGACGAGAGACAGTGCAGACAGACTGAGACAAAAACAAAACATGAAGGGAACCCATCCTCATTTGGGTGACTATGTCCATTGTACAACAGTTTTTAGTTGAGTGAAATTATGCAATAGCTCCTGGGGAACTTATAGGTCAATGTCATTTCTGAGTTCATTACAGACAACACTAATCCCTTCTGGCCAAAGTCTTTAAATGTTCACTGATGAAGACCTGAGCAAAAAGTTGACAGATGCAGGTCAAAGACGATGCGATAGACTTCAAGTGGTTTTATCCACAGCAATCCCAACAGTATCCAATACAGAATCTAAACGCTGTGAACATACAGTATATTTTGATTAGAATGCTATTAATATTCACAAGCTATAATATGACCAACATTAACAGGCTGATAGTGATTAATCATCTCACTTTCATATGTGTTCTTGTTAAAGCAGCCTAATGTTTTGGAGGCAAAACACACTGCTATTTTGGTTGGGTTTAAGTGCCAAGAAATATCTAGAGGGCTTTTTCTCAAAAATGCTTTTGTTTTCACACCATACATTAAAAAGGGAAGCACTGTTTTTTCTTAGACAGAGAAGTTAAGCTTGAAAATTTCAGTGTGGTTCAGTGGTTAATAAGTTGGATTATTGATTGGAAGGTTATTGTCAGAAACAGGTGTCACCACAGAGAGGAATTAGACCCAAATGCAGGGATAGCCTAAAAAAATACAAACACATGGAAAAAAACTGGGAAAGACAAAGGGTAAAGGTAATGAAACAGAAAACCAGGAGAGATAACAACAAACACAAAAGCTCAAAAACAACACACACAAAACACAAACACAGAACTCAGAGACACAAGGACAAGGACAACTGGTATAAATAGGGAAGGCAATTATTGAAAACAAGGGACAGGGGAAGGGATAAAGGATAGGGTAAGGCTAACACATGTGAACAAAAACAAAAGCACATGGCACAAAACAAAATGTCTCTAGTGTTTAGACAGGGAAAAAGTCCAAGCTATACCTGACTGTTCAAATCCCAGAACCTCTAATCTGCCACTGCTTGATTCTTGTGCAAGGCACTTAACCCTCAACTGCTCAGCTATTTCTGATATTTCTATTTCTTATTTCTGTATAAAGTTGCAGTCACTAACTTATGGCTATACATAGACTCTGAAAGGAACTAGAAAGGAATGAGATGAACGAAAAGCTGGAAACACAAATACACACACTATGTAAAAATACACATTTCACAAGCTATGCTGATTTGCATTTGATATTAAACCAATAAAAGAAAACAGGACAAAACACTTTATTCAAATTTATATTATAAGAGTATAATACGAGTGAATAATACATAAATTATCAATAAATAATGCATAGAAAGTCTTCTTCTTTTTCTATGTTAGTACCATCAATAAGCTTTCTGACTATATTTAGAGCAATTAGATGGTGTTAATTTTATTTACATCAAAACATAACAACCTATTCAAATTACCAGAAACATCCCATACACATCCTTAGTGCACGAGATTGTACAGCAACACAAAAAAATTCCAGAGTTAACAAGTGATAGTATGTTAGGTATGTTATGGATATTTTGTATAATGGCTATTAGAGATCTACTTAGCAGCTGTAATAAACTTGTTCATTAAGATCTTCAATGCCCTCATTATTTAATTTTCTTACATAATCATGCTTGGGACATTGAGAAAATTGGCATTTTATGGAATAATCAATAAAAGCTTTATATTACTGTAAAGCTGCTTTGAGACTATTTTCCTTATTAAAAGCGCTATACAAAGAGAATTTAATTAAATTCCTTTGCAAATGAAATGCTAATTTTTCTGGAAAGACAAAAAAGCATTTTACAATCTCTTTAGTTAGCAGCAAATCCGCAACTACTTTGTGAACTACTGTAGCTTAGTAACTTCAAAACTTGTCAAAAAAAAAAAAAAAACACTGGACAGGAATGACTGTACATCCTGTACTGACTCTTAGAACCCTTACATGTGCAACAACAACCAAACATCAATGGCGGCATGGACATTATCCCTCTTTACAGAACCTTGGGGTTAATTCCTTTCTATACAAACATTTAGCCCCCTCTAGCGGCTGCTAGAAATAACACATTTTTTTTTCATTTACTTTACTTTTTTAATCAACAACAGCTAGCTAACCAGCTAACTATGTATTCAGCTTTAAAAGGTTTTTCTTAAGCATTTCATAAGGTTTGCTAACCTACCTTACAGAATGTATACCCATAAAGTAAATGCCATTTATAAAAATGAGTATAAAAATGTTTAGTTGGCATTTGCTAGTTGTTACTAATCATTCAGATGCTGAAAACATAACATCTGAAAGATGAAAACATCTTTTTCAAAATTTCTTTCAGGTATCATTGTATTCAAGTACTGTCTAAAAAATTATTCTGTCTGTACACTTACTGTAATAAAAACCTCACATTACAGTAAGTGTGTTCAGTTACCAGAGAAGGTTTTCAGTTTCTGCAGGAGTGCAGTACTGAGTGCTGATTTGTTAGCAGTGTTTTTGCTAAGGGGATTTGCCCATGAATGAAATGCCAGCATAACTTCTGGCCTAACAAAACAAGTTAATGAGTAAGTACATTTCATTGAGGAAACAAGTGTTTAGACAGTAAGCTATATGTTCTGTAAGAGGTGCATCATGTTGCCTGTTTTTCAAGAACGTAGCAGTGAAGAAGTTATTTAAAGAGAGGCACAGATTTTATTGCACAGACAAAAATGAAGATCTGGTGTCTCTGTTATGCTGCTTAAGTAACCTCAAATCTGTACAAAGTACACATCTGATGATGAAACGTTTTGGCCTGACCAGTGTTCCCATCAACAAGGCGAAGTTTCAAGGCATGAATGGTGGTTTGAAAGGTATGAAAATGATGTAAGTCATATACTATACTGTAAATTTCACACTAATCAGATCGTAACCCAATTTATTGAGGAACATTGGAATAGAGGAACATTTTTTTGAACCAGCAGTTCCTGAGTTTTGCATAGTCAATGTTCAGGCACTGAATCTGTTCTAGCAGCTCATGGCTAATGTTGCTTTTTTTCATGCAATTTTTCTCATTTCTTTTTTAAATCAGGTTTTTACCTAGATGGCATATAAATAGACTAAAATCACTCAATCCAATATGTACATAAAAGTTAAACATGATCTAATAATAACTCCTAATTGAAGTTGGACCTCAGTTAGCATAAAAAGAACAAAAATATCACAAATCTGTTTTCAAAAACCTAGTGAAATGAAATAATAAATGAGGAAGAAAACACAAAATACTCGTTATTGTTTCTTTGCTTTTTTAGTGTTAAAATATCTATGCTCCAGCTCATGTATAAATCAATCATTTATATTGTAAGATCATCTGACCTCGCTCTGCTACTCCCTGTTCTAAGACCGCTCACTGCACTTGCGTCTTCCACTGTCCCCGTTGCTCCCAATTCCAGAGGTATAAGACTAGGGACTGAAATTGTGTCTTTAAGCATCTGCATTTCTGGCAATCTAACCTCCAATTCTAAACTCTCCACTATTCCAGTATCGCCAGTGTTCTCTCCAATGTCTTGGACTTCTGGGCTTTTAACCTCCTCTGGATTGCCCATCTTGAATAAATTGCCTGTGTCCACAGCATCAGCGAAATCTACTACTTCCTTTGTACTGACTCCATCCTCTATTGACTCCACCTTAGATGAATTTTCTATTTTGGGTCCCTCTGCACTTAACTCTAAATTGAGTGTCTCTTCTGCACCCTCGGGTATGTCTGACCTCTTGATTTCCCTAGATACATCCTCCTCCCATACAGATAGAATCACCTCTAAAGGTTTCTCCTTCCTTGAGTGATCTACAGATTTCTCTTCTTCTAAAGAGAAGCTCTGAGAATCATCTGTAAGCTCATCTGTGTTTGTCAGCTCTTTACTTACTAGATATTCCGTTTGTAATTCCACAAACTCCACAGACATTTCTGTATTTTCAGGATCTTCTACAAGCTTTATAATGTTTTCATGAATATTAACAAGGTCCTCAATCTTTTCTGGAACATCTACAAACTTTTCAGGATTTTCAAGATCTTCTACAAGCTTCTTAATGTTTTCTTGAACATGAACAAACTCATAAACATTTTCTGGAATTTCTGAACCCAGGTCATTATTTTCTGGTGTTTTTACAACCTTCTTGAATTTTTTTGTTACAACCTCTTCAACTTTTTTTGGGAGTTCCGGTTCAAAATTTTCTACTACTTTGACAACATCTTCAGCATTTTTGGGGAGTTCTACAACCTCCTCAATATTTTCTGGTACTTCCACAACCTCCTCAACATTTTCTGGTATTTCCACAACCTCCTCAATATTTTGTGGTATATCTACATTGTCCTCAAAATTTTCTGGTTCTTCTACAACTTCATCAAAATTTTTTGGTACTCCCACAACCTTCTCAACTTTTTCTGGTACTTCTACAACCTCCTTAACATATTCTGGTACTCCCACAACCTTCTCAACTTTTTCTGGTACTTCTACAACCTCCTCAACATATTCTGGTACTTCCACAACCTTCTCAATATGTTGTGGTACAAATACATTCTCCTCAATATTTTCTGGTTCTTTAACAACTGTTTCAACATTTTCTGGTGCTTCCACATACTCCTCAATATTTTCTGGAACATCTACATTCTCCTCAATATTTTCTGGTTCTTTTACAACTGTTTCAACATTTTCTGGTTCTTCCACATACTCCTCAATATTTTCTGGAACATCTACATTCTCCTCAACATTTTCTGGTTCTTTTACAACTGTTTCAACATTTTCTGGTACTCCCACAACCTTATCAATATTTTCTAATATATCTACGTTGTCCTCAAAAATTTCTGGTACTTCTACCACTGCTTCAAAATTTTCTGGTACTCGAACAACCTCTTTAACTTTTTCTGATATATCTAAACTCTCCCCAACATTTTCTGGAACTTCTACAACTGTTTCAGTATTTTCTGGTAGTTCTCCAATATCCTCAACATTATCTCTTACTTGCCCAAGTACTCCCAATCCATTAGCCTTTTCTGGATCTTCCACAACTACCTCAAAATCTTCTAGAACATTTTCTGGAACTTCTACAACTGTTTCAGCATTTTCTGGTAGTTCTCCAACATCCTCAACATTTTCTCTTACTTGCCCAAGTACTCCCAATCCATTAGCCTTTTCTGGATCTTCCACAATTACTTCAAAATCTTCTGATCCACTCTGTCCTGTCTTAATCTCGACATCCATTTGGTGTTCTGTCACTTTGTCATTTCTAACTAGGTCTCCTATAGTTTGCTGTACATCTCTTTGTTTCATATCACCAATTGGCTGTGTCTCCTCAATGCATTCTTTTTTTGACCGCTTTCCCTGTCCCACATGCAAGGGAATCATAAGTATAGAAGCGTCCACCTCATCCTCTTTTCTAAACTTCTCCTCTTCGGTTGTTGGTAGCTCAAGAAAAGTCTTGGTGACTTCAGTAAAAGCTGGGATTTTCTTATCATAAATCACTGACTCCTCCACAGGGGGCGCTGTAGGGACGACTACCTCCTTTTTGGTCTTCTGCTCCACCTGCTGAGATAGAGAATAAATCTGCTCTTCCTCTACCCCTGCTTCAGCTAGTGGGTAGATGTGTGCAACTTCCCCCTCTTTTCTATCCTCTTCAAGTTGCCTGTAACCTTTTGGCTTATGAAAGGCAGGACTAAGGAGGAATGGTAAGCTTCTTTCATTAAAGGCAAGAGTCTCAACCTGGGCTGAAGCTGTCTGACAGCAGACATATGAAATCTTTTTCACACATAGGTGGATAATCTCCACAATGTTCAGGAGGAGTGAGACACAAGCAACAACTAGCATAAAGATGATGAAGATGGTTTTCTCAGTTGGTCGCGAGACAAAACAGTCCACCGTGTTAGGGCAGGGCCAGCGGCTACACTTGTACAGTGGAAGGATGTTGAAGCCATATAGAAAATACTGACCCACAATAAATCCCACCTCAAACAGAATTTTGAAGATGATATGGCATATATAAGTGCAGAGTAGAGTGCCTTCCAGACGAAAGTTTTTACTTCCATCAGTGCTAGTGTCTTTAGTCATTTGAACAGTTTCTCGACCTGCCGTGACAGCAAACTGTTTGCTGTTTATTTCTTGCTGGTGTTGAATCTCTACATTCTCCATCTCTTTCCGTTTTTCTTCCATGTGGACATGGTGAACCGCATGACCTATGTAAACCAATGAGGGCGTAGATACAAATATAATCTGCAGCACCCATAGGCGAATATGGGAGATAGGGAACGCCTCATCATAACATACATTCTCGCATCCAGGCTGTTTTGTGTTACACACATAATCGGACTGCTCATCACCCCATACAAACTCTGCTGCCGTTCCGAGGATAAGTATGCGGAATATGAACAGCACCGTGAGCCAAATACGGCCAATTACAGTTGAATGTTCATTCACTTCTTCCAAAATATTTCCTAACAAGCTCCAGTCTCCCATGATGGATTCTTAACTCTGCATAGGGAATACAGGAAGGTTACGATTATAAGCTGTGGCAACAAGTAGGATAAGCAGAATAAGCTAAGTTAAAATTGTGCATCAATTATACATACAGTATACATCATAATATCAGGTTTACACAGCGATTTAATTACCCCAAAACTGCCCAGAAGTGTAAGAGGTCAACACTGAGGTGAATAGATACCAAAATGGAAACCTTGGTAAAGTGATGGCTCCAGTGGTGTACTGGTCAGTCGGTGGGTTTCTCCTCCCTACGGCAGAGACAAAGTGAACTGCTCCTGTCCTGTCCATCCAGCCTCTGTATGAGACCTTGTCGCCTCATTGAGCAGATGTGAAGGGATGGACTGTGATGGCTGCTTTTCAAGTTTAAGCTTCCAGCCAGACGCCCTTTATGCAGTGGACCACGTGTGAAACCGCAGGAGACAATAGGATTGACAGAGCTGCGCCCAGAGGGACAGGACCCCTTACTGTGGAATCATAAAAAAATGCTGTATGAGTTCAACACCGAACCCTTTGTACGTGCTAATCAGAAAAATCCAGCTGTACTGTAACATTAATAGTGAATGTACAGTGAATTACAAGCTATATATAATAATATGTAACAAAAACGGGTGTTGAAATGTTAACTCAGTTAATCATATTGAAGCCATTGTCCACATCTGAGAGCAAAGGTCTTTTGATAAAAAATAAAAAAAATAAAAAAATGGAGGAAATAATAATAATTAAAATAAGCACTCACCCACAGGAAGTCAGGGTGTTGAATGGACTGGTGATAAAGCAGAATTTATTATATTCGAGAGGAAGTTCACGCATATCAATATACACACATGCAGAGAGAGAGAGAGAGAGAGAGAGAGAGAGAGAGAGAGAGAGAGAGAGAGAGAGAGAGAGAGAGAGAGAGAGTTCCAACAGTAGACTGCAGAAAAACCTTTAACAAAACGTTTACAACAACAAAAGCATTTACAGCAAACCATCTCCTAAGTACTACACACAAAATAAAGGACATATGCACATACCGTATCTCACTTTTGTTTAATGTGACATACTGTAATAAGTGAGGGGTGTATTCTTACATGGGTTGCCAAATGTTAGAGCAACCCAATGTACTTAAAGATGACACTAATTTCACTTTTCGTTATCTTAGAGCTCACAAACTCACAGAATCTGCTTTGTTTTAAAGGACAGTGAAGACTCCAAACAAAAAAGCTTGAATAATTAAGCTCTCTTGGTATTACCAAAGTTCACCAAATCAAATAGTGCTCCTTAGAAACAAATAAATCTACATTGACAAATCCCTAATATGGAATTTACACCTAGAGTGTTGATTTAACTCTTTTAGAGTTTATTTGTTACTACTTGGATGTACACTCACTGTTAACTTTAATAGGAATTTGTGTACACATGCTCATTTACTTTATCCTGTGCCTACTGTAACCTCACGTTCCTGTTCTTGTCTGACAGGAGTGGAGCCCAATGTGCCAACGAGATGCTTTTCTGCTCACCTCATTAGTAGAGAGTGGTTATATGACTTACTTACCATACTGACTTTCTTGCAGCTCAATTCAGTCTGGCTATTGTCTCTGAACTGTCTTATCAGCAAGGTGTTTCCACCCACAGAATTCTCATTTGAGAACTTTAGAGACTGTCCTAGGAGATCAGCAGTTTTAAAAATTTTCAAGCCAGCCCAACTGGCACCAACATCCATGCTATGATTAAAGTCACAGCTGACCTTTATCTGCATGTCTTTATGTATTGTGCAGCTGCCTCATGATTGTCTGATTGGATAACTGCATAAATAAGCAAGACAGGTGTTCTTACTGAAGTGGACAGAAAGTTTATATAAACATTAGATGTTAATTCAGCACTGGGGATTTTGCTCATTTTTTGTGATTTGTAAAAGACTTTATTTGTATTATCATATGAGAAAAAATGAACAAACGAAATGTTCATGCAAATGGGACATCTACATTTAGGAAACACTTCTATGTAACCTATATAACATTGTTTAAAAATACGTTATTTAAGATTAGAATTAAGATATATTTTAAAAAAAATCAACACAAACATTTATACTTGATGATGATGTGATTCTTCCAAAATTTGTTTTTTTTCTCTTGGTATGCCAAGGTAGATCAAGGAGCTCTTCTCCAGCAAAGCCAGTACTCTCTGTTACTGCTGCTGGCATCTAACACTCAGACATGGGGTTTATTTGAAGTAAGGCATTGTTTAGCTATTATCTAAACTCAAGTGACTAAACTACTTGTGAAATATCATTGTTTGGAAAAACAGTTTGCACCCTGATTTTATAAAATCAAAGCCAAGCCACAGTGTTTTGCATTACAGACACAAAGTTTACACAAGTTTATATAAGTTATATTTATACATTTCATCCCCCATCCAAATACAAATTTAGAGCCCACACTACAGTATGTGTCAAGTCCAAATGCACCACAGACAAAACCCATCTCAGTACGATGCGGCACAGGCGAGCGTATGAAAATCTTTTGCTAAGATCATAACCTTTTTCAATACAGTGACAGATTCATAATCATTTAGTGTGCAAACTTGAATCAGCAGCCGTAACCACAGGTTTAATCTTTTCTATGACTCATATTCACAATCTAGAAGTAAAATAAAATAAAGTAAAATTAAGATTCTCCACAGAATTCTTAAAAATATAACATAATAATGATCTGGCTATTGAGATTTTCATACTTTTAATTATCTGTATAATGCACTGGAGTATTAAAATACGATTTACACAGTTTTTTTCACTGGAATGGGTCATTACACATCCTTGCCAGTAGAAGTCTTCATTGCCTGAGTTCTAAGTCACAGCTAACTTCCTGTTTAGGTATGTATGACTAAACACTGCAGTACTCCTTTCTGATGTCTTGCCAGGCTTTTACTTCTTTAGGTGTTGTTTGTTTGAGGTGAAATGCTGCACATGGGATTAAGGTCTGGTGATTGAGATGGCAAGTCTCAAACCTAATGAAGTTTCTGGATGTGTCAGCAGGATTTTGGGTCTTTGTACTGCTCCATGATGACATTTCTCCGAGTTAGATTGGATACATTCTCTGTAGAGGTTCTAGACTGATTTTTTTTCTTTGCTCACCTTACAAATGTCTTTTAATCTTCCATAAACAGCTCTCTGGTCTTCATGTGTATTTATCATTTTTAACATCAAATGCAATCTTCACATGTAGAAACCAGGGTTTTCAAACCAAGAGTAGGTTATAAATGCTATTATTTGTCTAATCGATCGATCTAATGTGTTTCTGTAATGTTTACGAAAAACAATAGAATTGTTTTTTTCTGTTCCAATACTTTTGAAAGTATTTGTAAACTGTATATGTGAGGAACCTTGCGGGTCATGACATAAAAACAAAAAGCTGGGCATTGATAAAGAGGATACTAGCTCACTAAGCTACATAGAGCTGTAACTGAATAGTGGTGAGATACCACACAAAAACATTATGTCATTCTCGAGTGTGGTGACCCTATTGAGAGTGTGCACTGTTCCATAAGATCTGGTTTTGTCAATGAAGCATGATCCTAACTCATTCTTGCTGCAAGCATACACAATTATCACAAGTTAAGCTAGGACACCTCCACGTCCTTCTCCTACCATTATAAATGGAGTAGCTATTATGTATATTATGTATGACATATTTCTTTTTTCATATATTTTTTAGAACTACGTGAAGCATTGGAGTGTTTTGCTGTAACATAGTAAGTCTAGAGATTTTACAGTTCAGATTTTCAATGGTTATTGAAATAAAACAGTCAGCCTGTACACACTTCACAGATTTTGAGCCTTGCCAGATCTTTAAGAATTCATCAAAGAGCTTAGTTAGGATATTTCGGCATAATTAATAAGTCCTCTAAATCTCACTTGGTTTCTGCTATCATCAGAAATTCTATCCACATAAAATAAGTCTGTGGGTTTGAAGACTTCTAAACTGCAATCTCTGCCAGAGTATTTGTGTAGAAGATTAAAAATAGTCAGTCAGTTTAAAGAACATTTTTATCTCAGTCAGATAAATGATAAGGGATGAGGAGAGAAATATTAATAAGAAAGCAGTCGTAGTCACAATATTGGCATATTTAGATGTAGTATATCAATGATGGTATAGGGATGCATTTGCATAGAATTGTCAAATGTGAAAAACTCCCCATACACCACTTAGCAAATCTGCACTTTTATATAGATCCTTATCTTGTCTTTTTTGTACACAGGCTTATGTGTCATACAGAAACAAAGTTGACAGCTGAACCTCACAAGGTTTCCTGAGGTGACCTTTAAGTGTTAATTGTGTTGTGATGAACAAGGACACAAGGGGACAAATCTCAATTTCTTGACTTTTCACAGTTTCCCCAAGTGTAATATAAAATGTGAACCTTTTTATTATTTTCTTTTTCCCTGTTCACACCTATGTCTGATATAATTATTCAGTCTCCTGCCAAAATGTTTCTCACTTCCTCTGGGAACACAAATTTCAACCCCTTTCCAATGATTGTTTAATGATTTAAACAGAATATACAAAAGAATTCTGTCTACTTCCCAACACGCACATGCACAATTCACAGTGACCAAACAGATGTCGGATGTTTATACGCATACACATTTTCAGGCTCTGAGAGTGACCAGCCAACCTAAACTTCAGTTTCTTTGATCATAGAGGACATTGAGTCCTTGAAGGGCAGGGAGTTGGTAGCCATGCCCTCCGTCGTTGTGCCAACTAGTCTTGGAGCACGTCTTGATCAATTTGAAGCCTGAAACATCCCACTTGCATTGTGTATAAGTGGAAGAAAAATATTGATTTTGGATGATGGTGAAAGTCCTGGCCTTCTACAGCTTCCTGTGACCTTCAGACAGACCTAACCCTCCCTCGGTCCTGACCTGCCTTGACTGTCTTATAAAAGGCATTGTGTCCATTTCTTGGACAGGAAACAAATAAGTTATCACACTTTAAACAGGGTTTCTAATCCAGGCACCTGTTTAATTCACAGACTGCCAGAGTCAGATTTTTTAAATAAAGTAATTCCATTATTCAAATATAAATAATGTAATAATAAACTTTTAATTCCTGAAATTTCCACTAAAACACTAGGTCAATATTTACATTATCTCTAGAACGCATTTAAGCATTTAAATTAAACCCACTAAATTGAAGTAATGAGTACAACAGACTAATAACTATAAGAACTGAATAGTAAATTCAAATAATTGAATTTTGTAGGTTTTGTTTTCTACCACTGTAATAAAAAAATATTCCTGAAGTATAAAGACCCCCGAGGGTCCCAACTGTGAGAAGCACCAAATTAAAGTAAATTACTGTCTAATGCCAGATGTTTGTACCATTCTTCTGATATACTTGTTTCTTTAAGAACTGTAGGAATTCAAAAGTGTTGCGGGCAAAGTTAATAAAGTGAAACATGTACTGTGTACTGCATTGCGGTATAAAAGTGTATGTATGAGAACAAGGGCAGTCAGCAGATTCCACCAAAAATGTAAGACTACTCTGTGCTACTATTAAGAAGCAGATTGAAAACAACGAAACAATGCAGACATCGAGATTCTTCACGAGGGCAGAAATCTGATCAGAGTCAGCCTGATAGACTCACCATATGCAAGCTTTCCTTTCCACCTTTTCCTCGTATTGAACTCTGAAATGTCTAATGGTCATTCCAACTTCTTATGGCAGACAGTGACACAAAGGCATTAATACAACCCACAGGATGTAACTGAGCTTCTATTGAATGAGTCATTACAATTTTATACCATTAACAAGTAACTGAAGTAAATGAGTCAGTATTACAAATATGCCCATGGGAAGCTTTCTTTGTGAAAGTGCTGGTTCACTTTGCTGCCTTGAAATGATGTCACACGACCAAAAGTCACACAGTATATGCATTCAAATAAATGCAGCCAGAGTAAAAGGTACATTTTTGGTGCTTGAAGCTAGAAACTTACACAACCAGTAAGTTGTGCTAATAACATGACATGATACAATAAAACTCAAACAGAAATTCTCTCAATATTCAGTGTTGCACACTGCCACCAAGAGTTTAAGAATAAAGAACATTGCCAATTCATGATACAAAAGCTATGAATGCAGAAAGGCAAGTGGCAAGGAAGTAATACCACAGAAGGGCCCAACTCCAAAAAGTTTTTATTTATCAGGACCTAAAAACTAGAACAAAGGAATAACATTCCAAAATTACATGTAGGGAAAGGTAACCCTATACTTTGGCATAGACACTTATCCAGAGCAACTTACTGTACATTGTACTGAGGGCCTCAGTAATAGCACCTTGCTGGCCAGAGGATTTGATCTCTCAACCTTCTGTTTATTAGTCCAACACCTTAACCACTAGGCTACCACATTCCTTGTATCTCCTATACTATCCTGTACTAAATATCCGAGTAATAAGTAGCCATGTGTTACTAATGAATTGCACAAGGTTAGGACTTAAGACTTAAGCCTATGACATATATTTCATTGGTGTTCTGTAGCTCTCATGTGTGTGTCTATATATCATGAGATATGCGTGTCTCTATATCATTCGAGTTCATCAATCTGGGAAAGGTTATGAGGCCATCTCTAAAGGGAAATGAAATTCACAATTCTACAGTGAGAACAATTGTTTACAAATAAAAAGCATTCAAGATAGTTGCCAATCTTTCCAGCATTAGGCTTCCCAGCAAATACAGTACATGGTCAGACTGTTTAATTAGATATAAATAAAACCCATGAGCTACACCATGTGACCTACAGGTCTCTAATTTTAAGTTACAAGATACATAGCCTTTTAATTGAATAGCCTTTTAAATAATAAATCTAGAATTAGTTGTAATACTTACTGTAACTCACACATGTGTAAATAGCCAAAGCTGAATTTTATTTTAATCTCTGTCTCTAAACTCCAAAGTTCTGAGCAGCAGGCATTAATTATGAAAAATCCCAACACAATTTAATGAGCAAAACTGTTTCATTAAATAACATTTCAAGACAATGTTAAGCTTTTCAAAGCAATAAATATGTTGTGGATACAAATGTAGGCCAGAAGGCAATTTTGTTTTACACTGCCAGAATGTTTGCTCTACAATCTGTGCTCTATAATAGATTACAGACATACATATATGTATGTATACATTTAAACAGCTTCAGCAATTCCAAAAATGGAGGCATAAATAATTCATGAAACATAACTGGAAGTGAATTGGCTTATATATGAAAAGCAGAGAATTGTGGAGCTATGTTTGTGAAGCATAACATACTACTGTATGATGTTTACTGCAAAAGATGTCAATGCACAGTCAAACAAATAAAGACAAGTAAAGCTTTAACCAAAGAAGGTCTTCTTCCATCCCAAGCTATTTTTTACTGACAAATGAAATGTGTCCTTAGGTCTTGTTATAAAATAGCCCAGTGCAACACACAACAGAGACACACAGAAGCACACTCTTTGTGGCGCCCACACACCTCTTCCTGTGTTTGTCTGTATGGCCATGTCTGCTCATAGAGACTCTAAGTGCAGGAGAAGCCAGCATCTACCTTTGATTTCTACTGTTCTCTATAAAAAACAGGATACTGACTTTTTCATTGTTTTAGCAGTGCTGATTAATGCATTTTGTAGTGTTAGCAATGCACTTTTTTAACTGGAGTCTGATTGTGTGCCTGTTTGGGATTTACTATGCATCCATATCCCTTACCACTGGTCCCCATTGCACTTAAGTAATTCAGTTCGGATATTCACATAAGCTAGACCCGCACAGTGCATATAATCTAGTACTGTGGACCAAGCAAACATGATTGCCTAGGCTTTGCCAATTTCTATACTCACTTTATTTGAGGTTTTTAGCTCCATAACACCTCTGGGCTTATCTTAAGAGTGATTTAGGACCTCAGAACAACTCTGAGTAAGGAAAATACAAGTTTTATCTTAGAGAGGAGGCGGGGCTAACATCCTTACTAGGTATGACACATTCTTTTGAAGACTGTGATTGGTTGTCCAATAAAAATATATAGGAACGTTTTTAAAATCTGGTCTGTTATAAGCCCTCACTTTGTCTCTATGTTAAGATATTTGGGTCTATATTGTGTAGGGATTATTCGTTCATGACTGATCATATTAGAGATGCGCTAACATCTGTATGTTATAAATGTAATTTAAATGTAAACATCTCCAACACAGTGCAGAAATGTCATAGAGACAAATTATATAATTTCTGATGCTTTGGTTTTTCAGCAATGTTTCTAAGATGTTAGTGTTAGTGTAGATCTCTTAATGCCATAGCAGCACAATATATTTCTGCCATTTCTGCAATGTTTGAGATGTTACCTCTAATATGATTGGTCACAGAAATAATCCCTAAACAAATCTGTATCATCTTATTAATTCACTATCATTATTAAATATTGTTTACAATACACTTCTCCCTCTTCACATTCTGCCCATTTTCTCCTCTGCTAAAGAAACTCATAAGCCTTAAAGGTCCTCCTTAGTATTCCTAGCACTTTTTGACGATAAGGGCTCTTTTATGGGATAAGATGCTTTATGAAAAACTTTTATCTTTACTTGGATCTTCTGTTTAATTTTAAAGGGAATCGCCCACATTTATAACAATTTTCATAGAATTTTGTAACTAGGAGCACAGACCTAACGCGTCACAAAGCAATTAGTTAGCCCTTTGTTTTCATTATTTTTATATACTATGCTGCCACAACAGGATTTAAACTGTTTGTACTCTTATTCTCTGATGTAGTGGACTAGCATAAGGAACTTTGCCAAAAGGCTAACTGAATAAAGGCACCTAATAAATTTTGTAAACTTTAATATTCACTTTTTAATATTGTGTTAGAAATATACAAGTGATATTTTCTTCACATGTAGGTTAAAAAAACATTTCATATGAGCTCATTGTCATTTGTTTTCAAACAACATGATTTCATCTGTGATTTGTTTCTATGACAAACATTAACAGAGAAGGCGGTGCTCTGTCGTTTTACTTAAATCAAGTACTCATTAATGGTGGCTTGTAATGAGACTTTAATAGAAGGGAGAGAAGAGAGGGAGGAAAACAGTGAGCTCAAATTGCTTCTAATCGTTAAGTGAGTGGTTATTCTTTTCTGCTTTCTTAATGTGTGCAGCAGGCAAGGGAGGATTAGTGAGTTTATTTATGTGGCAAAACTGTGAAGTGATTTTGGAAAGGATGGATGACATTTCTACAATTCGACCTATAGTCTGTTTGCACAGTTAAACACTGGCCTTGGTGTCTGCTAGTGTGTATTATATCATGTCTTAAGGTGTTAGAGCCTGCCTAAGAGACACAGATGCACAAAGACGAACACATACACAAATATAAATGTATAGGGAAAAAAAATACTATAAGAGCTTATAAACAGCAGAAATAAAAGCAACCAATAAATTAGCTTAATACAAACGTATAGAATGCACAATATGGCAATTTCTATAAGAGGTCCCACTGAGAGGTGAAAGTTTTTCTGATCACTTTTAGAAGTTTTACACAGCATATTAAGTGAGCAAGGATAATAATGACATGTTACCACCACTGTCCTCATGTACTTATGGTTTTCTGTAAACTAAATTAAGCCTTAGGACTAAGCTTTTGTGAAACACACACACACACACACACACACACACACACACACACACACACACACACACACACACACACACACACACACACACATGCACTTGTAAGGATTGGCATAATAATTAATGCAGCTAATTAATGCTATGCCTACAAGTAAAAGGAATTATTTTGCCTATTTTAGATTTTAAAATACAAGAAAAAAAGGTTTTTCTACCAAGATATAAAAACATAGCCAAACACAAACACACAAACCCTACAGAAAGGAGGGCTTAAATGCAAAAAGGTCCAATCTCACACCCATATGCACACACAGCAGACACCCTACAGCAAGGTGGAATCAAAACAAAAATGTGAACATTACAAATATAAATGCATGTCATCACACACCGACACACACACACACATACACCCACACACACTCTCTGTCTCTCCCTCTTTTATAGCATACATGCTCTCACCCTACAGCAAGGTGGAAATGAACGAAAATAATTTCTATTATATAAGACCTGCAGATATCAGCTGCATGCCACCGAAGGGAATGAAGAATAGTGAAAATAAGAGAAACAGAAAATGGGGTGTAGATCGATGAGACACACTGAAGTTATTGGTAACAGATAACTTCATACAGAATACAATGAAAGAACATAATGTTCATGAAAGGTTTAAAAAACATTTCATACTTCAAATTTAAGCTATACTAGACATTGCATTCATTCTATACTCTCAATAAATAAATTAATAAATCAATAAATAATGTATACATTTTTAAATATTTCACACACAATTATACATTTGTTGGTATGCATATTTAAGTAAGTACGTAATAGGAGGTAATGATTGAATAACAGATTACATATATACACTTTTAATCACACACAGAAACACACACACACACACACACACACACACACACACACACACACACACACACACACACACACACACACACACACACAAACACACGTAATCCCACTAAGGCACATGTACAAGAGTGCAAACCAGAAGCACTAAAACTTTACAAGTAGACTGAGTCGAACACCCATTGTGTTCTAATACAATCTCACTTCCTTTTCTTACACTCTGGTATTCTTCTCACCAAAATAATGTGCCAGCAAGTGAAGAGCAGGGCAAGTGAGGGAGGAAGAGAAGAGGGAGGAGGACGTGTGTGTGCTTGTGTATGTCCTGGAGGGGGTGGTGGTTGGGGGCGATAGGAAACACTCCCAGAGATGGCCCAGTATTTCTCTGTTTGCCCCACTCATGCCCTCATTTTCATAACTCTTACAGAGCGTGTCACCAGCTTCAGTGCAGCAGAAGCAGCTTATCATCATCATACATATCTGCAGATCTTTACAGAGTGCATCATTGTCCATCGTCGCACCATCAGGGCTAGAACCCCAAGTACCCTGGAGCAACAGTATAAGGACTTTCCTTCTCATGCGCGGGAATCAAGAGCAAGAACGCTGAGCTGCTCTCACACTCACTCGTCTGTTTTATAGAGACTGTGGTACAGGTAATGATGAACTCCTCTTTGTTAAGTCTTTGAAGTTGTGAATATCAAATGCTCACTGCTTTTTCCTGAACACACATTAAAGTGAATAGAGCAGATAGGAAAAGTCAGAGTCACTGGATAAAGATCAGAGATTAAAACCTTATCCTCTAAAAGCTAAATAAAATCCTATGTGTTTACTAATATGTCACTGCTGTGTGGAAAATAAAACTTGGAAAAGTCAGTTTAAAAATCAAATTAAGATTAACTTTGTAAACAAACCATATCTCAAGAATAAGCCGAAAATAATAAAGGGTTGTATGTTAAGCGTTTTTTACTTTTATACTATACATGGCTGTGTGTTTTTGCCATTTCCGTGACATCCTGGACTGGTTTATGACACCGGTATAAACCTGCACTACATAAATGTGATTTATCTAAGCATGACTTGAACATACTGTATATAACAACCTAAAATTAGCACCAGAGAATGATAATGACATATGATGAAGATAAATGGTGCAAATTTGGTTAATAACATTGACAGTAATAAAATTGTCTACACTAACAAGCTGAAGTGAAAAGTTAAGTTTGTAATAAATACTACAAGCTGTTATACTACAAGTTACAATTTTGCGGCGTTAGAAAATTTGCTTTATATATATATATATATATATATATATATATATATATATATATATATATATATATATATATATATATATATACATGACCCAGGAGAACAGCTGCAACTGAAGATTACTTGAGTCAGTCGGCACACGTCTCCTGTCTCTATTTTTCTTGTCAAAGGCAATCCATCATAAGAGTGTACACAGTGGATTACCAAAGTTTGCTTTTTGTGTACAAAGAGCATAAACCACTTCGTATCATACTCTAGTGCTAATATTCACAGTCTGTCCTCTTAGTTTATGCAGCTTTAATCCATTAATTTTTTTTAATTGCTCTAATGGCAACACCACAGGGGGCCCGGGCATGGTCAGTTATTGTGGTAGACACTGAGACAATTGAGATTAAAGACTCTCTTTTAAAAGCAGTCTAAAATCTGTGTGTGTAAATGTGTTTACTTAGAGAAGCTGAATATGTGCTAAAGTCCTCCATAATTGAATAATGTTTAAATGGTTGTAGAAAACATACATGTGTGGGGCTATTACTGAGTAATATTAGTGTCTGGTATTATATTTATTATAGGAAGATCACAGAAATGTAGGATTCTGTCTTTCACTGCTGCAAAACTAAGTTAAATATTAAATAGATTAAATGTTAAAGATATGCTATACATGTGAAAATGCTGAAAAATAGCAATCAATAAATAAAATATACATTTTTTTTTCATCTCAAGACATATACATATACAGATGAACTGATTTAAATGGCAGAGTATAAGCAATATACTACTCTGTAAAAGCAATGTCTCTGTGCAATGATTGGGAATGCTGTACATGTTCACAAATATATCATAGTTTGAGGGAGTCTCTTTAACTGTAGCGTAGATCTGTGTTCAGTGTAAGCTGAGAGCATGGCTGAACCGCCTTTTAAGGTAACACATTATTCACTTAGTAACCTCACAAGCACAACTGTCTTGTCCCTTAACTGTTGTGAGGACAGCTACCAGGCTATCTATTTGTCAAGCAACGATGGCGTCTGTTTATTTATTATGATTTTTTTTTACATGTGTGGGTTGATGATGGTCTAGATCCCTCTCAGATCTTAGCAGTCTTAGCTTTTCATCCTCGTCCGAGACACTGACAAAAAATATAGAGAACAGAATGAATCCTTCTGACTTAACCGAATGAATCATTCTGACTGCTGTCTTTTTTTCAGTCTATATCACCACCATGTGCAGGTTCAAGTTTGAAACCATCTTTACTCACAGGTTTATGCTCCAGCTGGAAGTCGTGATGGTGTGTGGTATCCAGTAACAGAGAGTTATTTATGGATATAGAATAAGCTCAGTGCCTTCCTACAGCTGTCAAAGTTCACGTTACTGATTCTCTCTTACTCAATGCTGTTTGAAATAATCCCCAAGCAGTGCAGCAAGGCTGATAGTGCTATTGAATACTGTATGTTGCTTAAGGAATAGATGTGGTTTATACAGATGCATGCTCAGCCCAGATCAGTACCTTCGGCATCAGACCTTCACCTTGAAACAATTCAAACATTATCATGCTAAGTGTAATGTCAGTCGATGGTGCGACACTGGTCGTCACTGGTCTCTGGTTTGACGGATTGGGCTTTTGTAAATATTTATCCTTAACTGGTTGAGGTAGAGGCCATGTGTGGACGCTACAGAACCTCTTATGGCTTCAGCATCAGCGTGCCCACGGCAACATCAGTGCTTTGAGGAAAACCAGCAAGGCAGCACATGCCAACGCAGCCTGGCACCTTCACAGAGCGTTACCAGAACTTTCGCAGTTCACTTAACTGGGGGAGGGTATAGGGTGGTATGTTATTCTTAAGTTTATTTTTGTTATTACTAAGACTTGACAGTGATATATTCATAGAGAACAGAGTATGTTCAAAGATTCATCCAGGTTAAGACTGAGACTCAGTCATAAGTGTCACTTTTTGAGATATTGAGCAATTCAGTATTGCATAAGTCTACTTGTGTCTCTTTCAAATATATAACAAGACCTGGCATCCTGGATATGATGAAAATATTTGATAGACACAGCTTTTCTTTCACAAACATATTCTTAAATCCTTATAAAGCTTAAAAACATTGTGCAGTTAACTAGAAAACCATATACAGTGCAATTTTTAATATACATCAGATAAAATCTTGTCTTCTGTGGTGGGCTGAAGATTTCCAAAGTCAAGAGGCAATGATTTAAAATATGGCTTTACAAATGTTTCCAGCACAGCTTCTTTATACGTCACATACCGTGCATTACCATTGTATTATCCTGCATCACATGCGCATATACAGGGCATTACACATCTAATTTTAGTACCTACATTACATCCATAAAAGGCTTAATATACTGTCATCATCATTTACCCTCAGGCTAAGCCTAACTACGTGACTTACAGTTATAAACAAAAACACATACACTCAATCAGTCACTCATTAAGATAACAAAGTTCTTCGTTTTATCATGAGTATAAATAGAAGCACTTGTTTCCATTTTTACATCCTGATGAGTAAAAAAACAATCTGGAGAATGCGTTACTGATCAAAAAAAAAAAAAAATCAGAAGACAGGATCTATTCAGTCATTATCTAATGGATAATGTCATTATCCACACAAACGGTCCTGATTATCTCTCTTCCTTTTAAGCTTAATATTCTACAAACAGAGCCTGATTTTATCAAATGATCATTAAAGCATCTAATTAGACGATGTAAACAGTCTCCCCTTCCCCTTAGGTCACTGTACAAAAATGTGTGTGTTTGCTGTTTTCATTGTTCAACTAGCAGTGTGTGTGTGTGTGTGTGTGTGTGTGTGTGTGTGTGTGTGTGTGTGTGTGTGTGTGTGTGTGTGTGTGTGTGTGTGTGTGTGTGTGTGTGTGTGTGTGTGTGTGTGTCTTGCCCTCTTATTGTTCATGTTTTGAAGAAACCAGCATGTTTGGTCACCCTTGCCTACAAGATCTCATAAATGTCTGGTGATAAGGTTCAGCTGTCTGGTGGAATGTCAGGTGCATTGTCTAGGCATGTAAAAAAATGGCTTGATCAAGTGACCCTCTATATCCTCTCAATAACTTCTCTCTCTCTTTTTTTCACTCACTCACTTACTAACTCACTCACTCACCCACTCACTCACCCATACATACACTTTATGGGAAACAAGGAAAGAGAGCCGGTTATCCTTTCACACTGTGACTCCTGTGAGAGCTAGTCTAGAGGAAATCATATTGTTTAAAATTGCTTCCTAAGAAAAGAAGAAAAGGAAGATGTGAAAAAAAACGAGAGAGAAGGGGGATAAAGGAGAGGGAAAGACGGAGACTGAAATGGCAATGAATCAGATGGATATTTCCGTCGCATTGCTGTTTTCTAAGTGTCTAACATTCTGTTCCCACCAAGGCCACTGGCAGCACATACACACAATCATGCAAACAAACAAACACACACACAGACAGCAAAGTATTTAGCACACAGAGAATTACTGGCATGTCAGACACAAAACACACACACACACACACACACACACACACACACACACACACACACACACACACACACACACACACACACACACACACACTTGACTTTGTTAGATTCATTCAGTTGAATGCTTTAAAAGGAAGTTCACTAGTTTGTTGTTAGAGAGTCCTGGGTAAACACTCAAAGTTTTTCCAACTGCATTTCAAATAGATCGTTTTACTGAGGAATCAGTATAAAAAACAGAACATCTTAAAATGGATAAAAATCAATGCAAACATTCACCAGGATATTGTATACATAGTTTTGCGATGGATCAGTACACTGTCTGTTATTTCAAAAACTTTACACCCCACACACCCTATAGAAATATTGGGAATTATTTCGAATATTATCCAAATGCTGAACCACTTGTCATGATGGAGATGTTGCACTGTAAGTTAGAGATTATGTTCCATCATATCCGTTTAACTTAGTGTTCCAGACCATCTAGAATGTCTGTGGGTGAAACTGTGACCCTTGAAAATTCCCACAGTGCATATCTGCTATTGCTGCGTATGGTTTATTCACCGTCTCAGTCACCACATTAAGATGAACTCATATGTCCTGCAACATACTAAGTACCCAGGCACTGGACTTGTAATCCAGAGTCCATGACATCTGCTTAGATAGTTTAATTTAAAAAAGTTGAAAAAGTCTGTAGTTGTAAGAAAAAAGTAAAAATCAAATCTAGAATATATTACAATACAAATGACTTCTAACCCACCTTTAACCCATGGAAAACTTTGGGCCTGCCAGATTTTGTTGGCAAAGAATGCTCTGAGAAAAAATGCATGATTTTGCAAATGGCTACTACTGTTTTTAGCTCTGCTGTGAACTTTTGTTCATTTTTATAGATAGCAATGTATCATACAGTCAGAAATTAATATCCAAAGTGTATTTAAGATTTTAAAAAGTTCTAGTGCAATGGCTTAACAAAGAAAAGAAAAGAAAAGAAAAGAAAAGAAAAGAAAAGAAAAGAAAAGAAAAGAAAAGTTGTAACAATAAATGTACAGTATCATGGCTGTTCTCTGAGGTAAATTAGAAATTGTCATCAGCAGAGCTATAACTTTAATGACTTTAATAAACAATACGGACAAGTAATGAATGAGTAAGTAATGAAAACCTTAAACACCAAAATCTTAAACATGTTTAGTTTTCTTTGTCCCTCTACTGAAATAACATGATTAACAGTCATTTTAAAACTCCCTGTCTTTGTTTTTCAGTATTAATGATAAGAACACCAAGCTTAAGATTAATAAACCCTGTATAAGTAATAAAGACCTTTTTTCACATAAAGTTTCAATCGTTAAACCTGACTTTCAATAAAGTGGTGCATTTTAGAACATAGTGTGCTTTTAGTTGCTTTCAGGCAATTTTAATGCCATCTGCCATTCTTTTACTGCTGGGCCCTGTGCCATAAAGCTTGTAAAGTACATCAGCATTGGACATTAATTCTGATATTAAGGAAATTCCTTCTGTCATAAATTGGTGCTGTATGTCAGAGATATATCAGATAGCATTGTTCTGCAGATCCTTGTGGTTTACTCCTACTGTTTTATATGGCATTGATACAATGCCTTAATTAAAGCTGAAGGATTGATGCAGGGGCGCCACTAAGGGGGGGAAAGTTAGGATGATTCTAAGGGCCCATGCACCTCTGCAGCCTTCAGAGATCATTTTAATTGGTAGTAACAGTAGTAGTTTAATTTTCTTTCATAGGGCCCAAAATTGCTAGTGACACCCCTGGATTGATGTCTTGGAGTAGCTGCATGAGTGCATGTGGTAAATTTTACTCCCAATTTCTGTATACTGCCCTATTACAGAGGTAGTATACAGAAATTGCACATACAGTTGTAAATCCTTATTAAGTAAGTAAACTTAATTTGTGACTTAGGAAACTTTCATTTCAACTTAGCATTCATCAGATACTCTGAAACACCTTCCACCACACTTCTACGGTCTTCTTAGCTCATTATTATCAGGTTCAGGATAAGACGTCTTGCATATGTGCAAACAACATACTTGTAAGATTACTCAGCTGCACTTTGTGTTGGTCATTGATCAGGTTAAGTGTCTTAATGATCCAGACTGTTTTGACATGTCACTGCAGTACGAATATATGAAAGAGCCTCTATAAGTTGACTCCATATTTGGTCTTAGCTAAAGCAAGGTAAAGTTCTAGTGCCGGATGGAACCAAAGTGACAGATTAAAGTATGCACATATGAATCACACATATGAACATAGGAACGCATATACACATGGTACGCAGCTTAAGTGCTCGTATTTCCAAATGGGAATAATAATCATAGATTTTCAAAGATCCCACAGACAAACAATAAAATGCAGTATTCGGTTGATTCAATGGATCTTACTTATACATCTATTTCAGTTAACATTTTTCTGGCTAGGAAATGAGCTCTGCCCAAAAGAAAAACGGAGTTGTGCAACTTTACCCTTTTATCTTAAAAGTCAACTCAAAATGAATGTCATTTCAAGGGTCAGGTTAGTTTAAGGAGAAAAAAATTGGCTTGCCATTGTTTTCATTGGAACTATGATTTGTGTCACAGATAGGAGAGAAAATATTTTAGATTATTACATAATTATGTGGTTTTTTTTTTTTTTTTTTTACCTAAGCCCAGTTGAGATAATTGGAGGCAGAATGCATATCCAGCAGATTAGGTCCCAAAAATGAAGTTTGGCAGAACTTTTACAGAAAGTTCTATTACATTAATCTTAATGATAATTGTTGTGTAATGTCTTTAATGATGAGTCTTTATTTAATAGCTTTCACTATTTTTTTTTTTAAATAAGAAACACCGACAACATCCAAGAACACTAGACATTGGACTTTTTCCTTATTTTTATTCGATTTCTCACAAAATGTAATTACAAGATTTGCTCTACACAGCTGTCTCAGCATATAAATTCTGTCTCAACAGATATGTGACTCACCCAGTTGTCGTGTGACTCACAGACAAAAAGATTTTGTTATCATGGAGTCATTCATAAAACATGAACATTTCCACTAGACCATGGAATGGAACGCATGTTTAATTTTTTGTGGTAAGCTAATAATTATAGATTTGGTCTGTGCAAACTCAAATGAATCTCAAATTAAAAATAAAAACACAATAGGTCAGGTGGTACAGGATAGCTGCAGTGTTGTCTAAAATGGTCATTCTCTCTAGGTTTTAGATCAGTCATGCAGAGGGCCAATTCCTATGCCCCCGGCATCATCGTACCGTGCCCGGTCAAGCCAAGGCCACAGAAGCCAGCCGTTATCCAAACTGGCCATAAAACTAAGGAGAAGCATGCCAGGATTAGAAACATTTATCCCTCTGTGCCTGTACTGTGGGCTGTCCACTCTCTTAATAACACACTTAACATACATGCACAACATATCTACATGACGGGCTTACTGGGGACTGACAGATGGCAGCAGCTGAAGTTATACAAATGTGCTATATGTAAAAAAAAAAAAAAAAAGTCGGGTAAAGATTATTGGCCATACTGATTAGATTTAGTGATAGATACATTTATTAATATTTATATGTACACAACAAACTCCCATAATAAGGTGTTAAATGTCCAATGTTAAATGAACTTAAATGTTCAATAACCTTTGAGCAAGTATCGGTTTCCATTATCTGTACCTTGCAAAACAAAAAAAAAAGGTATCTGTACATTTTTTTCTGACAGAGTACAGAATCCAAAGATAAATGGTAAAACAATGGAGTATTAGTGCCACCTGCAGAACGAATTAAATATAAAAGAAGAATTACAAATAATACATGCCAGTTCAAATCTTGCTCTAGTTCTGCTTCCCTGACTCCATACAGTAAATGCTCATTAAAGATACTAAACAGAGCTGCATTTTTTTATTTTCTCCCAGAGGCTGTCAGAAGGGAGCAGAAGTGTTGACTCTGAGGAACCATGGGGGACTGGAGTCTCCTTGGTAACTTCCTGGAAGAGGTGCAGGAGCACTCCACCTCTGTCGGGAAAGTGTGGCTCACCATCCTTTTTATTTTCCGTATCCTGGTCCTGGGTACAGCAGCCGAGTCTTCTTGGGGTGATGAGCAGTCTGACTTCATGTGTGACACCCAGCAGCCCGGTTGCACAAACGTCTGTTATGATCGTGCCTTCCCCATTGCCCACATCCGTTATTGGGTGCTCCAGATCGTCTTTGTCTCCACACCTTCACTTATCTATGTTGGCCATGCCATGCATATTGTACGTAGGGAAGAGAAACGCCGGCGGCAAGAGCAAGAGGAGCGTGAGGCAGTTGATGGAGGAGCGGAACCAGGAAGTGGTGAAAAGGAGTACCTGGAGCACAAGGATAGGCCTTCTGAAGCACCAAACAAGATTCATCTGAAAGGTGCTCTGCTGCAGACTTATGTATTGAGCATCCTGATTCGATCGGTCATGGAAGTGACCTTCATTGTGGTCCAATATATGATATATGGTATCTTTTTGGAGTCGTTGTACCACTGTAACACTTTACCATGTCCTAACACAGTCAACTGCTACATGTCTCGTCCTACGGAGAAGAACGTATTCATTGTGTTCATGCTGGTCGTGGCAGCCGTCTCTCTATTCCTCAGCGTTTTGGAGCTTTATTACCTTGGCTGGAAGCAGTGCAATAGCTGCTTCCGTAAATATGTTGAAAGACGTGCCAATAACAGCAACATAGAAACCAACAGCAAAAGCAGCAAAGCTGTTAATGCAACTATGACACCCAACTTTCCAAGCAGCTCCCAGTCACATCTTGCCAAGAACTGCACTCCACCTCCAGATTTTGATCAGTGCTTAGCATCAGGAAGAGGATCACCATCACCTGGAAATGTACATCACCATGTTCATTCCATCCATTCTGGCTACCAACCATTCACCAACCGCTTGGCCCACCAGCAGAACTCAGCCAACCTGGCCACTGAGCAGCACTGCCAGCGCAGTCATGATGACCTGGTGGCAGGGGAGGATTTCTTAAGAATGAACTATGACCATCGGCCTACCATTGTATCTTGCGGAAACAGGCCTGCTGAAGTGCTACCCAGTGCTCCTTCCACACCAATGTCCAATAGTAGCTTTTTCAGAGACAAACGTAGCTTTAGTAAGACCAGTGGTTCCAGTAGCAGCAAAACGCGGCCTGACCTAGCAGTGTGATTGGGGTGTAATCATATTTGAGATTATGGATTAAGTATATGGACATCTGATTATCATACCCATATGTAGACTGTTTTCATATTATTGCCATTCATGTGGAAGCACACGTTCATTTAGAATGCCTTTATATACTGTACTATAACATTATGAAGACAAATCACCACATGAGTGAAGGTTATTTTAACGATATTGAGAGAAACTACATCTGGAACCAACAAGCACATACAGGTGTGACTATCAGGTGTCCATGTAACAATTTTGACCATGTCGTTTAATGTCATGTGTATATTCTAAAAAAGTCTGGGCAAAAATAAACCAACTTGAGACCGAATGCAATATGGACTAACAAACAAGTGCTACAGAAGATATGATTTAATTCATCCTGGTGGGAAATTGGGGTAAAATAACTACATTGCCGGTCTATAAATACCAAATTATGAACATTGAAACCAGAATTCTGGAACATTTTAAGACTTTACAGTTTGAGTAAACTGTTATTTCAACTGAATTTAATTCTCAAATGAATAACATTATCTCATCCATGAAAATTTAGAAATCGTGAGTGGTGGACATCTGTGAACAAACACTTACATTTCTTTCAGCTGCAACTGATTTTTTTTTTTTTTTACTTCAATCCTTTTCTGGTTGCTGCTCTCAACGAGCGCACTTTAAAATTCTATCAAACGAATCTTCAGGCACTTCGCTCTTCATCATCAATCTACTAGACCT
The DNA here is from genome assembly GCF_022655615.1 of Tachysurus fulvidraco. NCBI lineage: Eukaryota > Metazoa > Chordata > Actinopteri > Siluriformes > Bagridae > Tachysurus > Tachysurus fulvidraco. The sequence continues at coordinate 23,743,644 of NC_062523.1, read as the reverse complement.
TGATTGCTTATCATCAACCAATTCTCATCCCAGCCGCCAGACACCAAAAAATTGGAAAAAATAACCAAGTATTTTTAGATTTTTTTTGTATGTGTTGAAATTCTTTGTTATTAGTATTAGCAAAGAAATGAGTTATGATTTTTAGACTTTAGGGTTTTTTTTGTTTGTTTTTTTTACACAGGGGTCCCTTAAAAGGCCATTTGATGTAGACAATAATAAGAAAGATAGAGATCAGGAAAAAGAGAGAATCTGTATCAGAGCACTTTATTTGGTTTCACTGAAACTTCTGTATAGTATTAGAAGTGGGAATACTGTATGACAGAGTAATTTAAGTTGTACTGAGATTGTATGGGAAAGTAAAATAAACGAGGAATGGATTGGTAATTTGCATGTGTGAAATAACACTGAGACCATTCATGAAATTATTTCAAAATACAAAATATAATTTTTTTTCGCAGAATACATCACTGTCTGTGAAAAATGTTAACCCGAGAGAATAACCGCTTCATCGTTCTGAACACATTAAAAAAAAACATTACCGAAACATCACTGCTTAATATTGCACATAAGTCAAGCAATGTGAGAGTTTATAAGCCAAAATAACACTTCAACCAGGTCAAGACTGTGAAAAAGGACCTCAATCCCTTGTGTACGAGTGTCAAACACTTATTTAGAAGAATTGAGTGTTGTGTTACTGTGAATGCCAAAGAGAACTCATCATTAAAGACTCACTGTTCAAGGTGTTGACGTTTGCCTCGCTCAGGTGGGGACGTCATGCAGACAGTGTGTGTAGCATGACAGACTTGGGCAAGCTGACAGGTGAAACTTAGACCAAATCAAGGATTCACGCTTGGTCATAGTTTTTGCTTCTTCAACTATCAAAACCTGGAAGATTATTTGTGCCTTGACTGAATAGTACAATCAAACATTTAATAATCTAGTGCACATATTACATATTAGATAAGAAATGTGCATTATTCAAGATGATCATGAAAGCACATTTGAATCAAGCCTCATACAGTATGCATCACGAAAGGTTTAACAGACAAAAAAACTGTACTGATGCCTGTCTTAATATATAGCTTTCTTTGTGAATTACAGATAGAAAATAATAACATGTTTGTCAGTCTGACAAATAGTTAATCAATTTCAACACTGTACATTAATCCTGCAGTTATTACATACTGCAAAGGCCAACTGAAACATCTTCTCTTTGTATTTTAAATAAGATAGAAATGCTATCGGAAAGCAGGGTTTATCATTTTAAACATATTAAGTGCATGTGTAATATACCAAAGTCCTAAGAGGCCATGTAATATTATTTTTTTTTTCTTTCTTATTTTATCGTGATCACGGCTCAAGTTTCTTGCGATCTTGACGTAACAAAAGTCGTATTTCTGGTTTTCATGGATGATCGCATTTGCTTTTATTTTGATTAGAGGCTGAAACTGAAACAGCTCTCTGTCTGTTCGTGATTGACAATTTCCACATAAGAATTAGGCTGTCAGGTCATCAAAGACAATATAGCGTCCCTGAGGTCAGTTTCATTGCCAGCCAGCTTGCGAGAGATGGAAGTCTTTATTGCTGCAAAATGATGTTTGAAAAATTCTGTTTAAATGACATCATAAACCAAAAACTTTGGCAAGTCTCAAGATTTTTCTCACAATATGATTACGTCATGAAAAAACGTTTAGATCGTGACAGAAAACAGCTCATGTCAACATTACGAAAAAATTAAATCGTGGTCACGAAAAAATAGCTTGTTGTGTCGAGATCAGGATAAAAGGACTTATATAAATCATGATAATGAGGCAAAAACCTTGTTATGTCGAGATTGCGAGAACATTAAGTTGTGGTCGCGGGAAAACAGCTTGTTATGACAAGATCACGAGAAAACAAATGTGATTGTGTGTAGAATCTGAGAGGATTTCTACAACTGTATGTAAACCCAGATTGGGAATGACCATGTACTATCACAGTGAACACTTTTGCAGTGTAATCCAGAAGATAATGTTTTATGTTGATTTATTTGACACATGGTGTGAGTGACAGTTCATTAGTCTATTATGTACATAAATCAATATCTTCATTACTTTGATTGCTTTTCAGATGACACAACATTTCAAATTATTTAGTCATTCATCACTCATCGAAACCTCACTGTGACCTTTTACTCTCTTTAAATAAAAAGCCTATTTAAATAAAGGTTGTGGCGTTTAAATGTACAATATTATAATTCTCTTATTTGGATTCTTTGTCATGTCGATTTGTTGTTTTTTTTTACAGAAAGGTTAAGATTATTAATATCTAGATAAATTAGTAAATCTAAATTAATGTACAATATAAATACATAATGCACAATATAAATAAATGTAAACCAATGAAATTCACAGGTTTAAATGAATGCATGTGCCCTAATACACTACCATGTCTATAGACACAGAAAACACAGAAAAAAGGGAAAATAACATGGGGAACAGTTACTGTACAACCGTTTATTTCTTAATAGCTTCAAGAGAAAGGAAACAGAGAGGCTGGTGAACAAATTCATTTACGGCTGTTACAACATAAATAATGAGTTGTTTTTAACAGACAAAGGATTCAATGTAATCATAAATGTCCAAAAAGTATGATGTGTTCTTCTTAAATAAAAAAAAAAAACTGTAATGGTTAACATACAGCTATGGTATAAAAGAAAGAAACCACTTTAAAGAGACTTTAGATGAATATAATTAACTCATCACACCACCCTATTGTTAGTATTGTTGACAAGGACATCCTTGTCTCAATTCTATATTGCAAAGTCCATCTTGAGATATTTATCTATTTATTTATTTGTTTGTTTGTTTGTTTGTTTGTTTTACCAGGAATAATCCTATTGAGATAAAAAAAAAATCCCTTCTACCAGGGGATCCTGGCCAAAATGGCAGTACACAAAGTTTCACACAAAAATCTTTCGAGACAAACAATACAAAAAAAGTCCTGCCCGGCACACACAAAATATATAAATGTTAAGTAAAACAAGAACAAGTTCAATTATATATATATTATATATTCAAATATTGTTCAATTATTTCCATTATTTAAATAAAATGCACTTTGACAGCTTTTGTCTTTTTAACATAACATACTTTATTATTATTATTATTATTATTATTATTATTATTATTATTATTATTATTATTATTATTATTGCCCAAATGAAACAGTGGTGATGAAATGCACAGTGCAATTATTATTATTATTTTTTTTTTTTAAGATGATTTCTAAATGCAGAACTCTGTTACGTAGTGAGCCTGTGCAAACTTAGCACAGCTGATTCTGATTCTGATTCTGAGGATGTCACTCCTTAGCACAATTCTGGATTTAGAAATCATCTTAAAAAAAAAAAAAAAAATTACTCAGGGTTTTTATGTCTGTGTTACAATATGGTTATTCAAATTCAGCCATAACAGGGCTGACTTTTTTTGCAAACATGCGCAAAACGTGCAATACTTGACACAGGAAGAAACCCAGTCTCAGGATGAAACCCTGTACCGCACCACCATACTGCCACTGTGTGTTTGTGTGTGACATCATAACATCAAGTTATTGCACCATCATGACTATGTTACATGAGTTGTGACGAGTTTATGGTATAATAGTCACACCCACACCCTCTAGAGAGAAACCTGTAACCTCGAGCGAAAGTGGAGAAAAACTAAATTAGAGGTTTTTAGAATTGCGTGTAAGGAGCGCATGTCCAGCTATAGACAGGCTCTAAAAGCTGCCAGAGCTGAGCACCTGAGCAAACTCATAGGAAATAACCAGAACAATCCCAGGTTTTTATTTAACACAGTGGCTAGATTAACAAAAAAACAGAAATCTGAACACACTATTCCATTACAGTTTAGTAGTAAGGATTATATGAGATTCTTCACTGATAAAATCAAAAGTATCAGAAATAAAATAGGTGACGCTCAACATATGAGAGCAACTAGTGACCCAGTCTCACCTAAAGTGCTACACTCACAGCTACAGTGCTTTACAAGTACAGGACAAGAAGAGTTAGATAAGCTCATTACTACAGCTAAATCAACAACTTGTTCACTAGACCACATTACAACTAAATTACTGAAAGAAGTGTTACATAAAGCTGGTGAGCCTCTTCTTTATATTATTAACTCCTCGTTATCTTTAGGTTACGTCCCTAAGTCTTTCAAGTTGGCAGTCATTAGGCCACTCATCAAAAAAACTAATTTAGATCCTAATGAACTATCAAATTACAGACCTATCTCACACCTTCCGTTTATGTCCAAAATACTTGAAAAGGTTGTGTCTATTCAACTGAGCTCCTTCTTACAGGAGAACAATATCCTCGAAGCGTTTCAGTCAGGTTTCAGGCCCCATCATAGCACAGGAACTGCACTTGTGAAAGTCACAAACGACTTGTTCCTAGCTTCGGACAAAGTATTACACTATTACACAAAGTACACTATTAGTTCTACTTGACCTTAGTGCTTAGAACACTATAGATCACAACATTCTTCTAGATTGCTTACAAAATTACACAGGTATTCATCTACAGGCTTTAAGTTGGTTTAGATCCTACCTGTCTGACTGATACCATTTTGTTGAATTAAATGGTGAATCCTCCAGTTTACTACCAGTTAATCATGGGGTCCCTCAAGGATCAGTTCTAGGACCTCTGCTTTTCTCGATATACATGCTTCCATTAGGGATCATTATTAGAAGACATGGGATTAGTTTCCATTGTTATGCTGATGACACACTGTTATATATCTCATCAAAACCAGATGAAATAGCCAAAGTGTCCAAATTAACTCAATGCCTTAGAGAGATAAAAGACTGGATGAGCTGCAACTTTCTGTTGTTAAACTCTGATAAGACAGAAATACTACTTATAGGTCCAAAAACCAGTACACAGAAACTCTCACAATTCAACTTCCATTTATAGGGATGTACTGTTACTAGTAGCTCGACAGTGAAAGACCTGGGTGTTATATTAGACAGCAACCTGTCTTTTGAAATCATATCGCCCATACCACAAAAACAGCCTTCTTTCACCTTAGAAATACTGCCAAGCTGAGAAACATCCTGTCGGTCTCTGATGCTGAGAAGCTAGTTCATGCCTTCATGACCTCTAGACTGGACAATTGTAATGCGTTACTAGGTGGTTGTCCTGCATCTTTAATAAATAGGTTACAGTTAGTCCAAAATGCAGCTGCCAGAGTTCTCACTAGGACAAGAAAGTATGACCATATAACCCCAATTTTATCATCTCTACACTGGCTACCTGTTAAGTTTAGAATTGATTACAAACTGCTGCTACTTACATACAAGGCAGTTAATGGTTTAGCTCCCATGTATCTAACTAGTGTTCTAACACGTTACAATCCTTCACACTCTCTGAGATCACAAAACTCAGGACTTCTGGTAGTTCCCAGAATATCTAAGTCTACTAAAAGTGGTAGAGCATTTTCTTATTTAGCTCCCAAACTTTGGAACAGTCTTCCTGATAGTGTTTGGGGCTCAGACACACTTTCCCAGTTCAAAAGCAGATTAAAAACTCATCGCTTTAGGCAGGCATACACACACACATAATACATCCCATAAAATTATGCACCATTACATCAGACTTGCACATTTTCATGAACAGCAGATATGTTAATCCCTCTACACTGCTTTCACAGGTTTTCCGGTTTTCCCTTTCACACCCATCCCAAAGCATCCAGACATTGTACCAGCTCCGATCATCTTCCGTGCGGTGAAGATTTTGGACCTCCACTGAGATGAGGCTGACTCTGAGAATCCTGAGACATCTACAGATCTACCAGCTCCAGTTGGACTCTATGATACCAAGATGAGATCTGAACTCCATGTGACCTTTACACCAATTCAACAATTGTTTGACTGTATATTTGTAATCACACTCCCAGTGTCACCCATATGAGGATGGGTTCCCCTTTGAATCTGGTTCCTCTCAAGGTTTCTTCCTTTACCAATTTAAGGGAGTTTTTCCTTGCCACTGCTGTCTGAGTCACCTCAGACTTGCTCATTGGGGATAAATACATATACATACATACATACATACACACTGAACTGTATACTGTGTATCTTGAATTTTTACTACATTAATTCTCTATATTTCTCTTTATGTTTACCTTCTGTTCTATGTTTATGTTCTGTAAAGCTGCTTTGAGACAAAGCCCATTGTAAAAAGCGCTATACAAATAAACTTGAATTGAAAAATTGAATTGAAATTTAATATATAAAAGTACAGTCACAATCAATGTATATTAATTAAGCAGTAAGTCATTAAACGTTTCTTTCACTAAGGAGATGACAGAGGAGACCACAAGTGCATGCTGGGATTTTAAGTGTAATCCTTGCAACTAAATTTTATTGCTCTTATATGGTGGTCTATACGGTAATATGTAAACACAGTGACTTCGATGCACTTTCTATGGGAATTGTAGTCTTTTATACCTGCTCCACGTTAAACTGTAATGACAATTGAAACTACAAACTCCAGAAGACATTGCTTTCTCAGCCGGCACCTGTATTTTCAAAATACCGAAAGTTTGGCAGCAGGAATGAATGCAACCTTAGATATCTAACCGGACACCTGTGAATTAGTGAGTAAAATGATTAACCTGATTGTTTTAATCAACATTTTAATAAAAATCTTGTATTTTTGAGCACGGTCAGGTAGTTTGTGTTGTCATGGACACAGCTAACCGCACAATAACGCAGGAATACGATGATAAATCGCTAAGGAATAACTTCAGCTCACTTGACAGTGAAATTTTATAACTTTCTGAAAGACAAGTAAAACAATTCAGATTAAGTGTAACTGTAATCCTTTATATTGTTCCTTTAGTCTTCACTATGAGGAGTCTAATGCTAGTTTGCTAACGACCTGCCGGATTTTGTATCATTTCTTAACATCCGGTGTCGCAAACCGAACAGTGCTGAACCATAAGATGTGTCATTCGTAAAGGTGTCGACTCGCATATCTAAAGAGCTGTAAACATTTAATCCTGAAAAAAAAAACTATTCTGCATTCATATTTTCTTATTTATCTAATTGGGTCGAGTGAATCTTGGCACAGCATTTTATTTTTTTTTGAAAAGCTATTTAATACAACGAAAAGATGTTTTCTTTCTTTCTTTTTTTACGGAGCAAATAGGTAACACGTTGCCTTGTCTACATTTATATACATTTCATAACAAGCACATTTTTTATAGTTTTACTTAACTTTATACTTTTACTTTTTTAAAGGGTATAGTTTACCCAAGGAGTCATTTAGGAGTCAAAAGAGTCGGCTCTTGTTGGTGAGCTGAGCCGAGTGCTCGGACTTGCTCCATAATAGCAATAAAAAGCTTTCTTTCACTTTTAGAAACACCAGTCTATTTTATATAGTAACCATACTAGTACCAGTGAACTAATAACAGTCTATTGCTGGACATAATTTACACACACACACACACATTTATATACACTCACACCTTGGGGTAGTTTATATTTATCTGTGTGCATGTTGGCATGTTTTCTGGGAGTTGGGAGGAAACTTATGTGGACATGGGGGAGAACATGCACAGAAATGTCACACAGACATTCACAGACCTCAACTCTGGATCCTGGAGCTTTGAGGCAGTAAGGCTACACATTCGTATGTTTTTGTCTTGGATCAAGCCTCACTTTGCAGTGAAATCAAAGATACCATCATGTTTACATTTCAAATTAAATAAAGGAAAATGTAAAAAATAAAACGGCAAAGAAAATGCATGATTTTTTTCCTGAGATGCAACACAAGGCAAACTAAAAAGATGCAAATGAGCTATTGGTTGAAAAGCATGGGCTTTTATTTGTGCTTTTTTTTCTCTCTCTCTACAATGTGGAGGCAGAGGGCGGAGTGGAATAAAGGTTGCACTGTTTTGGGGGCAGTCAAGATTTCTCTAATGATATGGATGATGCTTTTGGCTCTGACTGAATGATTGTTACAGTCATTTATACATCAAATACTTTTATTTGCATAGCTGTAGATCTGTAGAACCTAACAACTCCAGTCAAAAATACATTAATAGATTAATCTGCTGTTTGTGGCGCTTGAGTCTGGCTACTTCAGGGAAACATGGCACGTGTCTCAGCTTCTAGTTTGCATTGAAAGACTTCAGAGGTTTGAATATTGGCTGCAGCAACACCCAGATGAATTTGAATGCACCGTGTCTGCGGTGTAGCTTTTTCATCAGTTTCACAAACAACAAGCACAAATATTGTGCTGCATTATTGTTTATTCTGTGAATTACATTTTAAATTCAGTGTGCCATCAAAATGGAAAAAAATGTATTTCTATAACGGCTGATCTCCTAGGATTTTAAACCAACCATCTAGTGAGCATCAGTTCTGTGGACAGAAACACATTGTTGATGCTAGAGGTCAGTGGAGACCAGCCAGACCTGACGAAAGGTTACATTAACTTACATAAACACTCTGTAGTGTTGTGAGTAGAAAAGCAGAAAAAAATAAATTGAGAAAGTTATAAATTTTATGTACAGTTGGGCTATAGTTGACAGATTGGAATAGAATAGAATGAGATGCACGGATGTACTAGGATGGAGGTGGTAACAAGTAAACGTAAGATTATTACGTAATGGGGGGAACATATAACTGTTTATGAGGTAGATTGGAAACTGTTCTTGTGCCTGGTTGTGCTGGTATTTGGGACTCTGTAGTGCTGGCCAGATGATAAAAGTTTAAAAAGAGGATGTCTTGGATGTGAAAGATCCAGAATTTCTGAGCTCTTTTCCTCAAATATACTGTTCTTGAAGGGTGGGCAGGGGTTCACCAATAATCCACTCAGCAGTCCGAACTGTTCTCTGTAGTCTTCTGATGTCTGATGCATCCTTTGTTGTACAGGCCGATGGCTGTAGTGTCGTCCGTAAACTTCAGGAGTTTGACTGTACTGTCATTAGAGGTGCAGTCGTTGGTGTACAGAGAGAAGAGCAGTGAGGAGAGAACACAACCTTGAGGGGCACCAGTGTTGGGGGAGCGGCTGTTTGGAAGGTGATCCACTGACAGATAGAGATAGGAACAGAGAGCTGTGTTAGTTTGGTCTGGAGGAGTGTTGGAATGATGGTGTTAAAGGCCAAACTGAAGTCTACAAAAACGATCCTCACATAAGTCCCTGATTTATCCAGGTGTTGCAGGATGTAATTCAGTCCCAATTTTACTGCAATACATCTGGTGTCATACTGTCTGGGTCTACATCAAACCATGAGGTGGTTGGACTACAACAGCAGAAGACTACATCAGGTTCCATTTCTGAAGGCCATGAACAGAAAGCTTATTCCTCCGTGGGCACAGACTCACTAACAATGGACAGGTGAACTGTGGGAAAACTTGTTCTGATGGATCTGGATTTCTGCTGAAACCTACAGATGGTCAGAAATTGTCCATCATGGAGTTTAAGAATTTTGGGTCAACCGTCCAGTGTGACAGGGAGTGTGGAAAAAAAGTAAAGAGGCGAGTACAGGCGGGTTGGAGTGGGTGGAGAAAAGTTTCAGGAGTGTTGTGTGACAGAGGAGTGTCAGCAAGAATCAAAGAAAAGGTGTAGAAGGCAGTAGTGAGAACAGCTCTGCTGTATGGGGTAGAGACTGTAGCAGTGAGGAAAACACATGAGGCAGAGATGCAGGTAGCGGAGATGAATATGTTGAGGTTCTCTGTAGGAGTGACGAGGATGGACAGGATCAGGAACGAGGACATCAGGGGGACAGCTCAGGTTGGCTGTTTTGGGGACAAGGACAGAGAGGCTAGATTGAGATGGTTTGGACATGTACAGAGGAGGGAGATGGTTATATTTGT